>NC_035437.2:132422342-132722342 GCF_002127325.2 Helianthus annuus | reverse complement strand
AAAGTGAGAGTTGCTGAGCTAGAGGAAGAAAAGGCAAGACGTGATGAACAGAATGAGTATTTCAAGTTGAAGAACAAAGAACTTGAAGCAGCTAAAGCGTTCAGAGATCACGAGTTCTATATGCTGAATAAAGTTGTTCAAAGCATGCTTGGAACATCGGTAGAGCAAAAGTTTGAAGAGCTGCAGGTTGAAGAGCTCAGAGCTGAACGTCAAGCCAAAATAGACGAGCAAATGAAAGACAAAGGCAAAGGAGTTGAAGGAAGTTCTGCGGTGACAGAAAGATCGATTATTCCTTCAATGGTAGTTGATAATCCCGAGCCTATCTCTGCAGTTTCTGGTCTGTTTGAGGATTATACTCCTCTTGAAGAATTAATCAGTGATAGTGATGAGGATGATGAAGAAGAGGAGGATGAAGAAGAAGATAAAAAGGATGATAAAGTGTATTCCGCGAGCAGTCGTGGTTCAGATGATGATGACGATGATGCTCAGGGTGGTACAGGGTTGAAAGTATCTGAAGCTTCTGATGAACAGAATGTTGATAATCTGATGAATGATTCTGTGAACGAAGAATCAGGGGGAGCTGATAGACAGGGGGAGTCAGGTGATGCAGAGGATGTTCTACAAGCTCACAAGTTGATTCTAAGACTGAATACTTATCGTGAGGAAGGAGAGCATTTCCATACTTACACGTTGGAAGCAATTAAGGAAATGAATCGCTTGATGGATCCTGATTTTAAGTTCGACTTTGAAGAAGAAATGAATGCAGAATTCGAAGAAGAATTGAATGCTTTTGACATTAATTAGCAGCGTGATTATGAGTATAAGTATGTTGAAGATGCTGATTTGTATGATAGAGTTGAAGTGGAAGACTAGACAGATGATGAAAGCATTAATGAAGATACCTCACAGTTGCCAACGTTAATGGAATTCTTTACTGAGGAAAACCGTGATGAGTTGCGAAGGAAAGTTGCTGAAATTCTGAAAGACAAAAACTTTGACGGAACTCAAAAAGACATGGCAAAAGAAGAAAGAAAGAAATGGTTTAAAGAAAGTCACGAGAGGAAGTTCAAACGGCCTTTGAAGTATTATCAACATGATAGAAGCGTATCTCTCGGTGACATTATCAGTTGGGGATTCTTACCGCAAGTTAATGCGTATGCAATAAGAAGAGAATGCGGTGTGCAGTATTTTGAAAAGTTGTCTGATATTATGTCACTTCCATGGTGGGATGTGGATGAATTGTCAAAGGTTAGAACTTTGGGTTATCCTGTCAGGAAGAATGATGTCGGTATGTGGGGTTTGATAAAGTTCGAAGCATTAAGAGACTTCAAACATTGGAAGCCACATCGTCCAAAGAGAGTAAGAAGATTTAATCCAGAGACATGCATTGAAGAAACGATACTGAATGTGAAAAAGCCTAGAACGATGAAAACTGTACCAGTGCCACCGATGGAACAAGAGTTTTACAAAGGCTTCATGGGTTGGGTTTATAGTTGCATTACTACTGAAGCAGTGATTACTTACAGAGCAGGTGGAGAAATTAGAGAAATACATGTGTATGATCCTATGTGGCTCGTGAATTGCTCTGCAAAGGATATCGAATGTTTATTCATCAATAAGATTCACTACCAGCCAGAGGACAAAGAACAGGCTATGCAGTTTCAGCGAGTTGTAACTCTGTGTTTTCAGAAAAGCATTAACTCTGAAACTAAATGGAAGTCTGCATGGTGGTCACTTGATGAGAAGATGAAAAGAAAAGCTAAGTGTGAATGTCAAAAGCTTGAAGAAAAGAGAGGAATGTTTATGAAGATTCAAGCTGAAGAGGAAAAGGCAAGAAAGAAACATATCGATATGATAAGAAATGCGCTCAGAAGAAAGCCTCAGCCAAGAGAAGAAACATTCAAGTCGTTGTGAAGACCCAAGACCAAGACTGAAGACTGCGGCTGTATCCAAGGGGGAGTTTGTTGGTGCATAATGTCTAAAGCTTGCGTTTTAGTCTTAGTTGATTATTGTATAGGGTCTAGATGTGTTAATTATGTATTGTATAGGGGTTAAATATGTAATTTTGGGTTTGTCATGTAAAGGTTTCGCTTATATGGACATGTTCATAAAAGCGAAACTACTTGTTTGAGGTTTCGCTTTTATGGTCATGTTCATATGAGCGGAACTATCTCCCCTATAAATACCCAAGTTGTTTTCTCATTTTGTACGTTCATGTCAAGTGTGTAGCCGAACTGCTGCGCGTGTATTTTGTGAAGATTGAATGAGAAAACTGTTTTAAAGTGATTTCCATCTGTTTCTACTCATTTCTGCTTTGATTCATGCCGATTTTGTATTTCCGCTGCATTTTCGGTAGTTGCTAGCTCGAATTGACTCAATTGACTGTCAAATACGGTCCTACAATAATCACGATAAAAAATCATATTAGTACCTATTCATTATAGTATATAGTCGTTTTTGTATATAAAGCTAAGTATTCAAGAATTACCAGCTTTTCGGGGCGCCCACAGTAGCGTTTGCTAAACGATTCGTCAAACCTAGAGTTATCAATTAACTCGATTTCGCCATTTTTCAAGTGAAAGCATAGGCACCAGAAATGATCAGATAGTAGTACTGGAATGAAGATTTGATCCACGGTGTCAACTTTCTTCACCTGATACTTACACAGTATATCGTCTAGGCTTGGTGCAAATACTTTCAATCGATCATTGTCTGTGTATTTTGGCCCAAACATTTCATCAAGCTGCAAAAATTATGGTGATTTTTTTCATTAAACTCCATCGGTCCATTAAGCTTAAATAGGCGTGATTATCATATAGAATGCTTGGTTAACCTTAAATATGTGTGCATTAACTTTCAACATGCGTGATTATCATATAGCATGCTTGGTTAACCTTAAACATGTGTGCATTAACTTTTAAACATGTGTGATTACATTTCAATATGTGTGGGCTAACATATAAAAATACAAACATGCGTGATTAACTAAGTATAATTCATACATGCGTGATTATTATGGAAAAACTTACAATCATTGTACTTGGCATAAACAGCCTGTAGGGTGATGATTTTTTGTCCCTTTTTTTTCTCTTCAAAGTTTAACACATCTACAAACGCGTCCACTCCATTTGAAGCTATGTATTGCTATGGGTGAAAGCTTTCAAAAATGATTTTTAGTGTTTCGACTCCACTTTCAGACTTGTATATCAATGACCTGTTATTTAAAACCAAAAAGGACAGTTTAAAAAGAGATGAAGATTTTAAGCGGTTTATAAGAGATAAAACATCTTACCCAATATCTCCGACCGGAGCTAAGAGGTAATAGATGATCGTTTGGTCACGTTCCAGAAGTGGCTCATATAAATTGGTTATCCTGTTGCAGTAAGGTGATCTGTATGCGTCACCTAATTATGCCATTCGTTTTTCATTCTTTTCCCTAAACATTTTGATACGCGTTCTCACTAGTTCTGTATGTCTCTCTTCATCCGTTTTCTTTGTGTTCGCAGACACGGGAGTGTTTTGCTTACTTTCATTTGATGTTTGTAGGATGGGAGCCAATTTTAAAAGCGTATCCACCGACTGCATTTCTGCATCCGTCACTTCATCAGTTTCTTCAGCGGTTGTGGTCGGAGGCATTTCTTTACCATAGACGTTAGGGTTTATCTTTTCAAGCTCATTCAACATCGACTCGGATATTGTATTCTGACTTTGTACTTTTTGCTGCCTTCACTCTGCTAAATTTACAGCTTGGTCCATTTGGGGTACCACATCTGCTTGTGTCACTGTTTGTATGTTCGAGTAGGTTAATTTTTTGTAAACACAAGTTAGAATACGGTTAATAATTTAGCAATGATCATCGTATTTGTTACCTTCTGTCGTCTGCTTGTATACACCTGGTTTGATGGTTTGTAATGCAGCCAGGCATGAGTCTGAAATACCCCCATCGTCATATGTCATATTATCAACATCATGACATCCTATAAAATCACAAACGTTTTAGTCATTATTGAACATAAATTACCGTAAATATTAAGAAATAACACAAATTCTTATCTACCTTTTGTTTTTCCTGTGTTTTCATCTTCCACGGTTGCATCTCCATCCCCTCCTAACTCTTGAATTGTATCGCCACCCTCTCCAACTTTGTTTTGAAATACCTCATCACCTCCAGAGCTTACTTGATTAGTCCTCGTCGGCACGGTATTTTTAACTGCATCGTCCCATCTTCTACACATTCTCATTATATCTGGATCCCAGAAACACTTTTCCTTTGCGTCCGTAACGATATTATTCATTTCTGTAACCAGAGAAATGTATTTATTTATATTCTTGTCCATTGTTTTCAATAACAGCTGCAGAATTAGAGTTTTATCAATATCATGCGTTATTATCTATCTAAGTAGAGTAGTTTTGATTTTTAGCAATATCGTGCGTGATTATACATGTAACTAGCGTAATTTTTTTTGTATTTATGTTCTTGTCCATTCTGTTAATCATGGGCTTTATTTCAAACCAAATTTAGTGCAATTTTTTTCCTTTTTCAAAAGACCACAGCCTAATGACTCCTAATAAATTGGCCCAAACAGCCCAATGTTTCTCCTAATAAATTGTCCCAACAGCTTAATCTCTTGTGTGGCCTATATCATTCGAAGCCCATTCCAATATTTATGAAATCAAGAGTTATGCAAAAGACTGACTCAAGTCATGCGTTATTAATTGGGCCAGTCATGCGTTATTTAATTGGGCCAGTGATCTATATTCGGCTTTGTTTCTCCTAATAAACTGGGCCTCTTGTTCCAATGATCTATATTGGGCTTAGTTATAGGCTAAACATAGTTATTAATTGGGCCAGTCATGCGTGATTAATTTCTTCAGCTAACATCCGTTATTATTTTTTTAACTAGCGTGATTTTAATTTTTATACATGCGTTATTTTTCTAATATCCTAAACGGGCATTCTACTGTAATATGAAGGTCTTAAAGCATGCGTTATTAATAATATCATAAACAAAAATCCAAAAGACTGTACCTTCTTATTTTTGTTTTAGGCTTCCCGCGCAGCATCATCATAGATCACCCCGGTCAGTTGAAGCGGAGTGGAGCAGTAGTCATGCTCTTTTTGCGTTTGTGTCCCGATGTCCATATCTTCTAGGTTCAAATCTGAAATATGTTCACTAGGATTCCAGCCCTCAAACCAATCGGTAGTTGATGGTATGTAACATTCTTCCGTTGAATCTTCACCAGCCTGGTTTCTTCTTTTGTAGACCTTTGTGGTATCCACCGGTGGTATTGTGAAATCATCCGTATCTGTCGTAGGCTTTTATATCGTTTCAAATCCGGTGAGGTTTTGTACTGTAGCAACCTCGTGTAATGGGATGTTGTCAGTGAACAGGTCCGTCAATAACATCGAATTTTGTTGATTTACGTTTTCGAATGGCGTTTTCGGAGCCTGTTCATCTTGATGATCATCGCTATTGATGTCCGAGGCAGTCGCATGTTGTTGATCTTGGCGATTGTCATGCGTTTCTTCGTCTTTGTCAACTTCATCATGATCTTTAACATCTGACAGCGGCCCATTGTTGTATAAATACTCTTCCATGTCGTCGATTATGCCAGATCTTGTATACTTTATGACAGGCAGTTCGACAACTTCATCGAAAATTTTGTGCCTTTTGTTGAATTCATGGGTGTATAGAAGCTGCATATAATTGTTTAAAAAAAAACCAAATTACTACTAACCATATTGTATTAGCTTGAATTTTAAAGATGTTTACAAAACATACCGTTAGAAATGCAACTGGTCCATTGTATTGTGAGTCCAGTTTTTTCCAACCTTGTCTAGTTCGTTTAAGCGACTCTAAAACAAACGAGCACCAATCCAGCTTCAAAATGTGTTCTTCTTTGTCAATGCCAAGTAGAAACTTTGTTTAACCGTTGTTGACTTTGTAATCTCTACAAACAACGTGTTCCAGTAGGCTAAAAAATTTAACTTGAATAATCTGCCGCCATTTGTTTGTTTTTTCATCGCTTTTGCATCTAATGTATGAGTGATTCTGTTGGTGTCCGGCCACTGGTTTTTGAACTCATCAATAGTTGTTTCGACCCCTTGAGTAGCAGTATTTTTTTCAACTATCGCTCCTTTTCGAGGCTTATTTTTTTTCCGTACTGGAACATGTCCTTTTGGAATACCAAACACATCATGTACTGAATCTCGTGTGATTTCTATCTTATGATTTCCTATGTTTAGTGTGCTGTATTGCTCGTCATAGTTCCGTACGAGCCAATAACCTAGATGTGTTCTTATATGATTAAGCTTATCAAGAACATCACCAAACCCAATGCTTTTCACATCCGCTACCTGTGCTTCTGTAAATGCTCTTACTGTATCCAAGAAACCTAAAGGACTACACCGTAGGCTTATTACCTCATGATCATATTCGTAGTACGGTCTTGGTTCCGTCATAATTGGTTCCGCTTCGTTAATCGTCTTTCTTCCCTTGTCTTGTTTCGATGGTTTCTTTTTTGCGGGCTCCTCAAAGTCATCATTATCTTGGTCAGTTAAAGTCTTTACCCTCTTTTTGGTGTTTTCGGCCCTTTTGCATATCAAGTCTTTAATTGGTGCTTGAAAATCATCATCATCATCTTGAAGATTTAATTTCTCTGGCTTTTTAGTTACCTTTAACTTGCGAGGTTTGTTTGTTATCATCGGCTGAATGGGGGGCTCAACATCATCATCATCATCAACAACCCCTTCATTCATATTTCAAAACAAATTAAATCAAGCAAATTAGCTTTTTCATATAACAACAGGCATTATTATTTTCATTGGTTGTGCTCAACAAATCTTATACAACAGGCGTTATTATTTTGCCAACAATTCTTTTTCATATACTGATAAAAGAAGTTTTTTAGTGGACAAAGGCTTACTGTTAAAAGCCACAGGATGTGCATCTTACATCAGTTTCAATGATTTCCCTACCAAAACTAACTAATTCTACCCTTATGACCTTTTTTGACCTGTTAATCCCTGTATTATAGAATGCATGCTAACATCAGTTGGTTTATATGTTGTTCATTGGTGTGTAGCAAAACATATGTGTATCTGATTTGACGTATATGTTTAGTGAGTAAAACATAGGTTTAATGAAATGCAAATTTGGCTTCATTTTTTTCTGCATTTCAAGATTACACAGGGCAATAACTTTGGACACTGACTTAACTATAAATTTCACATAAAAAGCTTGAAATTGTGAATTGATGCTTATCAGATTTGCATGATCCGCATTTGAATCCGGTATTTCAGTATGGTTATCAGCTGGTCTAGCTGATGTTGGTAAAATTACATAGGGAAATTAATGAAAACAAAATAATAACGCAAGTTGTATAATCTAATGCCGCAAGTTCAAAAGCCCCAATTTCAAATTTTAACCTAATATAGGGGATGGGGGATGAAGAATCTAATGCCGCAAGTTCATATCAATCAATCGTCTAATATCAATCATTCTAATACCGCTAGTTCATATCAATGAATCAACATCAAATTACGCTAGTTCATATCAAATGACGCTAGTTAATCAAACCCTAATATTTTGGATTTTTTAGAGGAAACCTGGATTTATGCCGCTAGTGTGCACCGGATCGTTCCGTTTCTTGCTCCTTCTCTCTCGTTTAGCTTCAATTTTTGTTCACCATACAATAAAACAACCGATCAGTTTGAGAATTTCTTCTACTAAAACCGTTTGGTTAAAGAAGAAAACAAATGGATGAGAAGATGATTTAATCCATACCTCCTAATGCCATAATCATCATTCCTCTATTCAAATCGATACTCATTTCTTGTTCATTGCTGCCGTCTGCCGTCGTTTAGCTTCCGTCATCGTCGAATCGCTTTGAAACTTCACCGTGATTTTTGGGAGTCTAATATCGTTTTTTATTTGAGACGGAGATATAGCCGGGTAAATTGATATAGTAAATTGATGATTTTAACCTTTAGATACCATAATTACGCTTTTGCCACCACTTTTCATCATCAATTTTATCACACTTTAATCACCTTGATCTGACGGTCAGGATAGTCACGTACTTAATGTACGATTACTCATAATGTATGTTAACCGCTATATATATAACTATTCTTTCTTCTCTGTCCTTTCCAAAAGTTTACACACATCATCCTCTTTCGTTTCCAAAATTTATACGCAGCTTTGCCGCCGAAGAACTACCAGAAAAGAAAAATGACCGGAAAAATATTTTAGAATGTATCTGCACCAATCACTATTCTCTTTCAGATCTAAATACCTAAAGATACAAAAATTTCAAGGTTCAAACTAAGAAAAAGCTCTTTGTTGCGTACTTTAGCAATGGTTCGGTCGATGGTTGAGGGGTAGCCCGGGCTACCCCTCCTTCCTCATTAGTTCCGCCCCTGTTGCTAGCTGCTTGGGGAATTTTAGCCGATAAGCTACTGCTCCTACTTTGGATATTATTTTGAACAACCTAATGTATTGGGTTTCAGCTTTCCTTTCTTTCCAAACCGAATCACTCCCTTCAGAGGTGATACCTTAAGCATTACTTTATCCCTTCAGAATTCGGAATCTAGGAATCTTGCTGGAATGTGTGCCTGAAACACTATCTGGAGAGTTAAAGCGCAATTTCCTCGACTTAAAGCGCAACTGCCTTGCCTCGCCTGAAAAATGGGCCTAGGCGCGAGAGGCGATGGCTTTTAACAACTATGGTTCTAACAATTACCTCCTTTTGCAGATTGAGTTTTTTCCTTATTCGGTATTTTACATGTTCTTTGAGCAATATCTTGACATATGGAAGACAACATTGGTCAGTCTTGCAATAACTACTGGTAAATGATTTTTTATATTCTATACGCTAAACCGTTTTGATGCATTTTGTTGAGGATAGTAGCAAAATGTTGACGTGGAATGCACGTGTTCGGGTTGCACTTAGAACTGCGCGAGCTCTAGAGTATGTCACCGCATATTAAATTTTTTAATTATTATTCCTCTTTTTGTTCTGGATTTTTTCTGAAGCCGTTTTAATTGGCAGGTACTAGCATGAAGTTTGCCTACCTTCTGTGATACATAGAAACTTAAAGTCAACAAACATTTTACTCGATGAAGAGCTGAATCCTCATTTATCAGACTGTGGTTTAGCCGCTGCCCTTACACCCAACACAGAGCGAGAGGTAAATTTAATAAATCTGGCATATGTATCTTCAATAGGTATTTGAACAAGTTTGCTCAAATTTGTACAGGTGGCAACACAGTTAGTTGGTTCGTTTGGTTATATCGCCCATGAATTCGCATTGTCCGGCATATACACCGTAAAAAGTGACGTTTATAGCTTTGGAGTGGTGATGTTGGAGTTGTTGACCGTTCGGAAACCACTGGAAAGGTAAATCCTCAATTAACGATATAAAGATCTACTTTTTTCAATTTTTTAATTTTTAATTTTTTATTTTGACATCAGTTTCTTGCATCTTCTGTTCGTGATATGTATACAGTTCAAGACCGCGGTCAGAACAATCACTTGTAAGATGGGCCACCCCTCAACTCCAGGACATCGACTCCTTGGCCAAAATGGTTGATTATACATTAATTAATGATAGTTTAAATGAGCATCTTATGTTTCAAGATTGTTCTTTTTTTGTTAAGTTGACAAGCCTTTTGATTATTTATGATTTTACTGCCTTGTAGTTTACATTTGTTTCATGTATTAATCAAATTGGCACTTTGTTTCATGTATTAATCAATGGTGACGTTTGTGACATTATGTATGATTTTACTGCCTTTTAGTTTATATTTGTTTCAACACATATTAAGATCAATACTAACACATCTTCAACATTTACCTACACACAATATTACTTTTACCTACATATAAGATTACTTTTACCTACACATATATTCATGCCACGTCATCTGCCACGTCGGATGCCATGTTACCTGCCACGTCGGATGCCACATCACTTGCCACGTCACTTGCCACGTTAGAAGCCATGTCACCTGCCATGTCAAATGCATTCTAAACAAATTGTTGTACTTTTAACCACACATATAAATGCCTTTTAGCCACACATATATGTGTAGGTATAGCTTGCTATATACCTACACATAACTTATGTGTGGGGAATGGCCTATATCCACAGTCACGAGTCTACACATCATTACACTTAATTTATGTGTAGGTAAAGACAACTACCAACACACTATATGCTTTTTCCCACACATACTTTGTGTTTGTAAAGCACCAAATTTCTTGTAGTGTATGCATAACTCTTTTGCCAGTCTTGAGCACTTTTTATCCTCTCTTTGATTTGTTGAATCTTTTTAGTAGTTTCCACAATGATTTCAGGTCCTGACAGTTGACTTTCGCCTAATTCTGTCTAGTAGATAGGAGTTCGGCACTTTCTTCCGTATAAAGCTTCATAAGGTGCGGCTTTAATGTTAGAGTGATAGCTGTTGTTGTAAGCGAATTCGATGAGTGGTAGATGATTGTCCCAACTTCCACCAAAATCAATTACATAAGCCCGAAGCATATCTTTATTGTCTGAATAGTTCATTTGCTCTGCCCATTTGTCTGAGGGTGATAGGCCGTGCTCAGGTTAAGCTTGGTTCCTAGCTTCTGTTGGAAACTTTGCCAAAACCTAGATGTGAAATGACTATCTATGTCTGATATGATCGATACAGGAACCCCATGTCGTGAGACTATTTCTTTGATGTAAATTTGAGCTAGCTTGTTTATCTTATAGACCTCACTAAATGGAAAGAAGTGTGCAGACTTGGTTAATCTGTCTACTATTACCCAGATAGTATCGCAACCATGACTTGACCTTGGGAGCTTCGTGATAAAATCCATGGTGATTTTCTCCCACTTCCATTCTGGAATTTCTAGTTGTTATAAGTATCTAGAGGGCTTTTAATGTTATGCCTTCACCTTAAGGCATGTAAGACACTTTTCCACATAACGAGAAACAGACCGCTTAATTACCGACCACCAATAATCACTTCTTTGGTCCTTGTACATCTGGTCACTACTAGGGTGAATGGAATATTTAGACTTATGGACTTCCTCTATGATTGTATCTTGTAGTCCTCCTAAACTAGGAACCATATCTTATTATTGAACCTTAGGATATTATCACTTCCGTTTGTTAGTAGATGTAGTCTCCTAATCATTCTTTCTTTTACAATATGGTTCTCTTTTAAGGCTTCTCCTTGTATATTCTGAACTTGCCCTAAGAGACTAGTTTTAACCTCTATTCTTAACTTGCTCTGGAAGTGATAGTATTTGGGTGCTACATAACTTTTGATTTAACGTGTTAAAGGCTTCTTCATGTTTATGGCCCCAATTAAACTTAGAGGCTTTCTAGGTTAGCGCTGTTAATGGCATAACAATCTTGGAGAAGTCTTGAATAAACCTTTTATAGTATCCTGCTAACTAGTGGGATTCTTTGGTACTTACCATTCCTTGATGGCCTCAATCTTTGCAAGGTTAACCAATGCACCTGGTGTAACTTTCACTTGGTGGTATCTAGACCTCAAGTCTATTTTAGAGAAATAACTTGCCCCTTTTAATTGATCGAACACGTTGTCGATCTTTGGTAAAGGGTATTTATTTTTTACAGTGGCTTTATTCAAGTCTCTATGATCGATGCACATACACATCGTCTCATCTTTCTTCTTGACTAACAGGATGGGTGCTCCCAGGGCGACCTAACTAGGTTGGATAAACCCTTTGTGAAGCAACACCTGCAGTTGCTTCTTAAGTTCTTACATTTCTGTTGGGGCTAGTCTCTATGGAGATTTAGCAATCGGTGATGTACCGGGGACTAGGTGAATGCGAAACTCAACATGTCTATCTGGTGGTAGTCCTGGAAGTTCATCGGGAAACACTTCCGGGTATTTTCTTACAACTAGTGCATCCTCGATCTTCTACTTTTCTGTTGTGTTTACGACATACGCCAAAAAGGCGACACATCCTTTTCTTGGGCATTTCTTTGCTTGTACTATCGTGAGGAAGTTTTTTATTTTGTCAATACAGTCTCCTGGTATAGTTTGCCGTTTACCACTCTGTAAACGGAGTCGGACAATCCTTTTGTCACATATAACTTTCGCATGATATACTGCCAACCAGTCCATTCCTATGACTATGTCAAATTATCCCAGTTCCATAGGCATAAGGTTTACAGGGATAACATGGTTGTTTAGGCTTATTTTACAATTCTTAACAATGTCAACTATCTCTTTTTGACTTCCATGAGCCATTTCCACCGTAAAAGTATGATCTAGGCTTTGGGAGGTTCAAGTAAGGTCTAAAGGTAGTCGACACTAGACTCTTATTTGCACGAGTATCAAATAACACATGTGCATATACATAATTTATGAGATACGTACCCGTGGTGACGTCTGGTGTGTTCTTAGCTTCTTCAGTGGTGAGTACGAACACGCGACCCTTAGGCTTCGCTTGCTTTTGGATATTATCCCTTTGAAGCTTTGGGCAGTTTTGTCTCATGTAATCCGGATCACCGTATTCCAAAAAACCTTTTCTTCTTCCGGCATTCATGAAAGAAGTGCCCGGTTTTCTTACAACTAGGGCATGGTCTTGTTTTGCAAGGCCTCAAGTGGTTCTTCTGACAGATTTTACATGGAGGGATTTCTCTAGGTTTCTTGAAGTTGTTATTCCGGTATCCCCTTTTCTTTCTTCCCATTTCCTTTTTGGTGCAGGAGATTCGGCTTATCGTAGAATCATCTCGACAGCCATGACGGTGCCAGCTTCACCTGTTTCTACAAATGCCTTGGGGGATTTGGATTTGACAAACACTCTCATTTCAAACAGTAAACCCAGACGAATCTATTACTCAATTGTTCCTCAGTTAGGGCTAAATAAGAAACTAGTCGAGATATGTCCTTGAAACGAGTAACATACTCTCGGTATGTTTTATGTCCCATTTTATTGAAAGGATTCAACTTCCGGTTGTTCAGTCTCACTGGAGGACAAAACTTAGCAAAAAGCTTATGGACAAATTCATCCCACTTCATCTTCTTAACTTTTTCTTTGCCCTCTATATGAACCATAATGTTCCACATAGGGATGAGCACGGTACCTGTTCGGTACCGAAAGTACCGGTTCCGAAAAACGGGGAAAAGTGGTCTGGTACCGAATGCACCGGTTTGGTACTGGTACTTACCGGTGTTTTACCTGTAAATACTGGTACCATACCGGTAACGGTACCGAAAAAAGAAAAAAATGGGAACTAGTACCGAATATACCCGGTACGGTTCGGTACTGGTACGGTACCGGTTCAGTACCGGTACCCGGTACCAAATGCTCATCCCTAGTTCCACCAGTGAAGGGCTTCAGCTTCAAACATATGTACGGCGAATCGTACTTTGTTGTGGTCGTTAAATTCACATATGTCTAATACTGACTCCGTCTGTTGAGCCAGTGCTGGGCTTCTATTGCTCCTTTTCTTCCATCGAAGGATTGAGGCTTACATGACATGAAGTGATTATAAATGCATTCCTTTGTTTTGGGAGATTCACCTTTTCCTTCTAGTGGTATGGTACAAGAGTCTATTTCTTTTCGTCCCTTCTTTCCCATTGTACTAGCATGGAGGCAGCTGAGCTTTCTTTAGGTCGTTCTCCTGATTGGTTAACATTATCAGTTTGTGCATTCGTCATTATCTTAGCAACTTCCACAACTATATTGCGTATATCATTTAAATGCATGCTCAAACTAGACCAGGATCTGACACTGTGAGAATGAGTTCGAGCCCTATGAGAACCTTCCTCTCTTCTACAGTTATTTTGTTCATGTCTAGACCCTTGTTCATGTCTAGATCCTTGCTCATTTCTATGTTCAGACATTGCCTCTGTCCTATAAGAATATGATTATACATAAGTTACTAGTATGTAATATACATCTTTATAACATAACAATTATATATTACACAAATATTTATATAGCACATAAAAAGGCACAACATAAGTTAACTTTTCTTGAGCCACTCAAAGAATTATGTGAGTACTTTTCCTAAGACCTTATTATTTGGCCTAACCTGGTTGTGCTATTAACCTTTAGAGCACTACTAGTTAAAGCTTAGGTATTCCTGGAATACCTAATACGCTAAAACCTTGGGCTCTGATACTAATTGTAACATGTCACCCGTAACTTGGGTGATTATGTACAATTGATACACTTACAACGGAAGCAAATTGAACTTTCATTAAAACTTATAATAGTCTAAGTACAACATATTATTTATTTACAATAGTGAGCATCTAGGTCTTCATGTCTCAGTTGTCCTCTCTCTATTTCTAAGAGTGTTTCACTGATTTCCTGTGACATGTATACTCCAACGACGTCAGTTTTACTGGTGAGCTCATGTTATACAATTTATAAAAACACAACCACCAGCAATGGGCTTGTCGCCCCCCCCCCCTCCGCGGCCATCGCATAGTTATGGTAGTACCGTGATACATACGAGGAACCCTATCCTCTTTACAACCAGTTCCGACACATTCCATTAAGCATATAAGGATCCAAATATACCACTACCGATAATTGCACATTACAACATTTTTATATTATTTCCAGTTCAGATATAACGAGCATATACAATCACAATTTTTATAAATAAACATGATAACTCACTTGTTTAACAGTTGCTAAATAGCTGCTAATACGACCGGCTATTATCTCAGACACAATTACATAATCCTAGGTTAGGCAATGCACACCTTACTAGTCATTATCATGGTTAAATATTGATTAACGCTGCCTTGTTTAAACATAATTGATCAGTCCATGCCTAACTAAGGCTAGGCTACCCAATACCCGCTCCTGACAATAACCATAATACCTAAAAATAATACTAACACTACTACTAATAATATTTTACTACTAATAATAATACCAATATTAACTACTAAAAGTAATAATAAATAACTAAATATAAACTTACATATTTCCCTCTCTTAAGAGGGCTTATTACATATTTTCTCAAACAAAAAATTCAATTGCATATTTTCCCTTCCTAACCCATATGAATTACATATTTCCCCTTTTTATTTAAATTACTCTTATTAATTACTATTTTATCATTAATTAACTTATTTAATGACTAATTACATATTTCCCCTTTCTACTATTAATTACATATTTTCCTAATTCTTCTATTTTCTCAAGGAATTTTTACATATGTCCCCGTCCTAAGACCCTTCCTAAAAAGTGACTATGTAAGTTTCGAATTAGTGAATTAATTAATAGTTAGTCTCTGTAATGTGTCTCATGATATTGATGCATCTCGTAAATCATGCTTATTTTTTAAACAAAAAAGTATACACAATTAGAAAATAATTGAGTGCTAGAAACAATCAGCCTGTGCTTTATAACTTTTTATGTCATCAATGATTTAGTGTAATAAATTATAAGTTTTATAATTCGTAGATCTTGATCCAACAAAATAAGATAACAAAAAGTTTAACGACAATGTAGTGTATGTCTTGTAAGAAGCGTGTGTATTGTAAGAAAATAATATTGTTACTTTCTATTAATCTTTTAAGTAGTAAGGTAAATTAGTTAGTATCGTTAATTGTAATTGTTATTGTTAATTAATAAAACAAAAGCATATTGTTATAAACAGTAATTGTAAAATATGATTATTTTTAAACTAGAACATCATACAATTTATATTGTAGTTAAACTTTGGGTGGGAAACAGCTTAAACAAATTTTGGACCCCTAGTATTAGATTAGACGGGTTAAGGAAGATGACATATGTAAAAATCTTTTGAAAAAATAGAAGAAAAAGGAAATATGTATTGATGATAGAAAGGGGAAATATGTAATTAGTCATTAAATAAGTTCATTAAGGGTAAAATAGTAATTAATATGAGTAATTTTAATAAAAAGGGGAAATATATAATATATATGGGCTAGGCAGGGGAAATATGTAATTGAATTTTTTGTTTAGGAAAATATGTAATAAG
The DNA here is from genome assembly GCF_002127325.2 of Helianthus annuus. NCBI lineage: Eukaryota > Viridiplantae > Streptophyta > Magnoliopsida > Asterales > Asteraceae > Helianthus > Helianthus annuus. Next base: position 132,706,342 of record NC_035437.2, on the reverse strand, counting down.
CCCTCTTAGGAGGGGAAATATGTAAAAAAAAACCCATAACTAAATATAAACTTAAACGAGAGCAAACCTTTAAACTATCTACGGCACGTTGGTGTAGAGTTTCCCTACTCCGACTCTTACTCATCCTCCAAAAACGACTACTAACAACACCCGACGGGGTCTCGTATGCTCTGGATTCTCTGTACTGAGCGTTCCCGAAAAAACTTATATTTTAAAATTGAACTCTATGCTTCTATTTATAAAAAAGAGGGAGCAACTTAATGTTTGTCATAGGTTCGCTATGTGTTGCATATTGTCCCGCTTGCTAGCTAGCTTCCTCGACGTAACTAAATTAGTATAACTAGTATTAAGCCCACCAATGCCACATCATTGCCAATGACCACCAAAACTAAAGTTGCCACGTATTAATGCGAAGAAATTAGACTTAAAAGTAAAACACAGAAAATAATGACTAAGTCGATTTAGGACCTGCATGTTGCGAAGAACCTGTCAAACGGGAAAAATGGACGACGTAAAAACGTTAAACCACATACGCGTGTTGCGTCATGTTAACGCGCAAAATTTAGAACAAAGTGTAAAACAAAATGTAAAAATATTGACCAACGCACGCACGTTGCGCCGTGTTAACTCACGGAATTTAGATTAAAACATAAAACGAAAATTTTGCGAAATATGAATAGTATAGGAGACCAAAGTTGAAAGCAAAAAAATTATGAGGTTAAATTGAAAAAGATAAAAATTTTTGGGTTAAAAGATATAAATCAAGTAGCTTTGGGTTAAAAGTGTAACATCATTTTTTTTATAAACCCTCCCTAAGCATAAGGTACAACATCTTTGTACATAAACATGTTGATAATTTATAGTATGTAAATATGTAAATGTATTGATTTTTATATTACTATATTTATTATAATTAATTGAGCTGCTTCACTTGGATTTCACTCAAAACTTTTAAAATATGTCGTTTTATAAAATTATAATTATACTCTTAAGATGAGCTTGTTTTTCAGAACATTTTGACGTAAGTTTTATTAAAAACGGAGTACGGTCAAATCAATATATTTTATTATTAATATTAAACAGTCTCGTATAATAGTCATGGCTCATCAAGATAGTTCATAGTTCACAAAAGCATCTTGTTAATTAATCGTTCGACGATATATGAATTATGGATTACATCCTTCACACGTATATAACCAGTACATTAAGGTTCAGGGTATTACATGACATCAGGATGTTAGAAGTGCAAAAGTTAGAACATAACCACGGACCTACTGAGCATCTGCAAGGCCACACATTTAGGCAAAGATTTTCTCCCAACGAATATAAGCTGGTTGAGCAGCTGACAGCTCAAAGAATGGAGCCACGTAACATTTTTCAAACGATAAGGAAGTAGGGCCCCCAACAGCTTCCATATACCGAAAGACGTATAAAATGTGGTGCATAAGATTGGAGCCACAAAGAAAAGACGGAGAGACTCTCATTCAGACATGGGAAACCATGCTGTTGTCTAACGATTTCATTTACGAGACCCTAGAGGAACCTGGAACAAATGTTGTAACAGAGCTTTTCTTTATTCATTCCTACTTGTACAAAATGTGGTGTGCATTCCCGTATGTGTTGTTAATCGATGTGACGTACAAAACAAACATGTACAACATGCCATTTGTCCAGGTTGTGGGTTTGACGTCAACCAGCAAGTCGTTAATTATAGCACATGTGGTCATTTGTAAAGAACCAAAAGATAACTTCATATGGCTGCATAAAAGAATCAAGTCAATGTTACTTGTATGCATATATGAGCCATGTGTGATTAATTTAATATTTAAAAAAAATCTTTTTATTGGCTCAAACCCCACCCCAACAGTCAAACCCCTCCCCCAATGATCATTTTTTCCTTTTTTTTTCCGCACCACCTAACGTTCACAACCACATTGCTAGTGCCCGTTATTCCAGTGGCGAGGGTGTCCTTGGCGCCCCTCAACGCCGCCTCGGCCAGGTGTTTAACGCCTCCTCCGTTCTAGGTGGACCCCGAAGTTAATCAATGTCACCTCAATGCCTTCCTTACGGAGGCATGGGCTCTATTCTCCGTTCTACATTCCACAGTTTAAGTGGAATTTTTGAGAACAGGTATTCTAAGAGTTAAGATTGGAAAAGGTGATAAAAGTTAGGGTGAGCGGAGTGGTGGGGTAAACAGCTTGGTAAAGCGGGTTACCGATCGATAACACCACCGCCGATGGTGTTTACCGATCGGTGACACAGCGAGAGCGGTGAAGCTTTACCGATCGAGAAAGGGAGTTGGTTTTGACCGTTGGAGACTTCAACGACTATAATATCGTTTAAAACAAAAAGAATTTTTTTTAAATTTAACTATAAATACCAAAACTTTAAATTCATACCCAAACACATTCAAATTCATACCCAAACCAAACAAAAAAATACCAAACATTTACCCAATCATTCCAAAACAAAATGGCGTAGAAATCTCATTGTTTTTCCCACCCGATAGTAGCGACGAATCATCCAGTAGTAGCATTCTTTTTTTTTCCCAAAATCTCATCAAATAAGCCGAACTTCACGACACGGGCACATCTAACTGAAGGAGATATATTGAACGTCAACGTGAGCTTGGGCATGAGACACTCATGGCGGATGATTTTGTCGAAGACCCGAAATACAACGAAGCTATTTTTCGGCATAGGTTCCGTATGTCGAAACGTTTGTTTCTAAAAATTGTGAGCGACGTGGAAGCGAACGACTCGTGGTTTCAAGAGGGCTTCGATGCGCAAGGTAAGAAGGGGTTTACGCCGTTGCAAAAGGTTACATCAGCTATTAAACATCTCGCAACTGGTAGCCCTCTAGACGAGTACGACGAGTACTTGCATATGGCAGAAAGAACTTCCCGCGAGTGCCTAGAATATTTTTGTGATACGCTTTGCAAAATATACGCTTCGGAGTTCTTACGTAAACCGACAAGCCACGACATGGCACTTTTATACGACGGCACGACGCTCATGAGGAAAAACATCACCTTCCTGGTATGTTCGGAAGCCTTGATTGAACCCATTTCGTTTAGCGAATGTGTCCCACAGAGCTTCGAGGCCAGTATATGAGAGAAGATTACCGATACCCGACTGTTATACTCGAAGCGGTTGCATCTCAAGATTTATGGGTTTGGCATGCTTTTTGCGGTCCACCAGGTTCACAAAACGATGTCAACGTGCTGCAACAATCTCCGTTAATTTTAACGGAACGAAATGGAACCGCGCCTAAATGTCCATTTTACGTTAACAACCATTTATACAAACGTCGTTATTTGCTCGTGGATGGAATCTACCCTACATGGTCTATGTTTGTGAAATCAATCTCATACCCTCACGAAGTAGACGAAAAGAAGTTCAAAAGGCAACACGAGGCGGCAAGAAAAGACATCGAACGGGCTTTTGGTGTTATGAAGTCCAAATGGGGTGTATTAAATCGGCCGATGAGAGCAAGGAGTGTTAAAAAATTAGGAATATTGTGTACACGTGTATTATTTTACACAACATGATTTTAAAAGACGACGGAAACACGATAGCATCGGTACACATTCGGGGATCCTCGGTCGAGCCCGCTCTTAACGATAGGGTGTTGGACGAGCTTTTGGATGAAGACACGCATTGGAGACTAAAGTACGATATCGTGGAACATCTCGGAAGTCAAGATTTACCCCACTTGTTGGTCGATTCCGACAAAGACTAGTTTATTTATTTTAATTTAATGTAATTTTAATTGTTTTAATTTAGTGTAATTTTAGCAATTTTTAATTTAATGTAATGCTATTATTAATTTATTCTACATTTATTTTGTTAAAATACATGTTTAATTATTAAATATACTAGTTTAAAAAATAAAAAAATAAAAAATAGTTTACCTAATCCAGAATAGGTAAACTACCGCCAACGTTTTTGAGCATTAGGTAAACAGTTTAGTTGAATTGACGTCATACTGTCTGATTGGGTGAATAAGGAGTTTACCTGTTCCAAATAGATAACTACTCCCTTCACACGATGATATGGTCAAATGATGAGTTGATGACCGGAAGAGTTTTTAATTTAGTTTGTATTTATCTAGAAAAAAATATTTACACCAATAAGAAAAAAGTTACTATTCAACGTATTAATCATTTAAAACGAGTTTCTAATTTTTAATTTACTTGTATTTGTCTAGAGAAAAATATATTAATCAATAAAAAAAAGTTACTCAACGTATTAATCATTTAAAACGAGTATAACATCAAGTCTTCCTTTTACTTTACAACGAGAGAAAAATGCCCGGATAGTCCCTGTGGTTTTGCCTTTTTCACCTATAGTCCTCAACTTTCTAAAACTACCTGAATAGTCCCCAACTTTTCATTTTTTGTTCCCGGATAGTCCCTGGGTCTAACTTCAGTTTGTTTTCTCTGTTAAGAGGGTGTGAAATGACAAAAATACCCTTTACTTAAAAGGCCAAACCATAGGGACTATCCGGGCATCTTCTTCATTTTTATTTATAAAACCCCACCACCACACTTTATCTTCAACCTCCACCCACCATCACCCTCCTCCACCCTCCACCATCACCGCCACAATCACTCTCCGGCCATTTAACTCTAATTAATATTTTAGAATTTATGTGGGACCCACCAGCCACCATACCCACTTCATCTTCCCCACTTTACACCACCACCACCACCACCACCATCTCCACCTTCAACCACCACCATCTACCCCCAACATCACCAAACTATTGACTTTCACAAACTTGTGTATCACAAACCACACACCCCCATCATTCATAACGTGCATCCCTCCACACTCAACCCCCCCCCCCCCCTCTTCCACCTGCATCTCCACCATGTTCAATCGAACCTGAACAATTCACACAACCTCCATGGATGTCTTGCAAAAAGCTTGCTCATTCGGCGAAGATGCCATGAAAGTCAATAGTTTGGTGTAGTGCACAACTGTATTCCAAATGATTAAAAATAAAAATGCTAAACGACTTCATATCTCTCAGTTTATGCTCCTATTTTGCCTGTGTACCGCCAATAGGTTTCTCTGGCGACTTCGATCGCTGCTTCCTCTCTCTAGGGTAAGATTATCATCTTCTTCCTTTTTTTTAACTCTGATTCTGTTTACAGATCTGTAATCTGATACTGTAGCGAGATTATTTAACTATGATTTTAGGAGTTCATTATCATTTTGTCAGTAGAAGATATGCGATTTGAACATTAGGTTTTCTCGATTGTGATTTGTGTTGTAATTGGAATGATGAAGTGCGAAACAAGATGCTGCATACTCGCCGTTTAGTTTATCGTAAGCATTTTCGTGTTTGCTAGTTTACGAAATCAGAGAAATCGATTGAGTCTATTGTAGTTTTTTACTGAGTTGTTTTATAATCTGCTAATTGAAATAGAAGTTTTGACTTGATGTTGTGCATATCTAGTTTGCAAAAAGCTCGCTCATTCACACAACCGCCATGAAAGTCAATAGTTTGGTGAAGTTGGGGGTAGATGGTATTGGTGGTAGTGGTTGAAGGTGAAGTGTGGTGGTGGGGTTTTATAAATAAAAATGAAGAAGATGCCCGGATAGTCCCTATGGTTTGGCCTTTTAAGGAAAGGGTATTTTTGTCATTTCACACCCTCTTAACAGAGAAAACAAACTGAAGTTAGACCCAAGAACTATCCGGGAACAAAAAATGAACAGTTGGGGACTATTCAGGTAGTTTTAGAAAGTTGGGGACTATAGGTGAAAAAAGGCGAAACCACAGGGACTATCCGGGCATTTTTCTCTTACAACGACTGGCAACATTACATCTTCTTTTACATTCTATTTTATCATTAAATAAGCACTTATGTTTCTGTCATCACAACCATGGCTGCAACATTTCATCTTCTTCTTCATCACCATACCAACACCTTCTTCTTCTTGTTTTTCTTCATCCTCTTCTTCCCCACCCATAGCCTAACTCCCGGTTCATCTCTATCAGTCCAAAACATCGACACATTTTACTCTCCCCCAACCGCATTTTCACCGCTGGTTTTCACAAAGTCGGAGAAAACGCTTACTGTTTCGCCATCTGGTTATCTGACCACCCGTCCACCGTGATCTGGATGGCGAACCGAGACGAACCGGTAAACGGAAAACACTCAGAACTCTCACTACATAAAGATGGTAATCTTGTTTTAACAGATGCCGGTCGATACATCATTTGGTCAACTCAAACAAAATCAAACTCATCATCCATAAAATTACAACTTTATAACTCGGGTAACCTTATCCTCCACGAACAAGGAAACCCTGTCTGGCAAAGCTTTGATCATCCAACAGATACCCTTCTTCCAAACCAACTATTTACCAAGAACACACAACTTGTTTCTTCAAGAAGTTCTACAAACTATTCTTCTGGTTTCTATAAGCTGTATTTCGATACAGACGGCATCCTTTGGCTTCAATACAATAACCACAAAATGACTACTATTTACTGGCCTCATCCCAGTTTGCTTCCTTGGCAAGTTGGGAGGTACCAGTATTTATATAGCCAAAGAGCAAGTCTTGATTCGGAGGGTCGGTTTAACTCTACGGACGGGTTGGGGTTCTTGTCTGCAGATTTCGGATATGGGCCGCAACGAATGATGAAGATTGACATGGATGGTAATCTAAGAGTTTATAGTCTGGTTAAGCATGGGTCAACATGGGAATGGATGGTTAAATGGCAAGCTGTTTCTCTTTCTTGCAGGATTCATGGTGTTTGTGGACCAAATAGTCTTTGTACATACTCTCAACATTCAAGTAATCACACACTAATTCATTCGTATTCTTTTCTATAAAATAAAAAAATAATAAAGTGAAGAGGGTCTTTTGCGCCCAGGTTTATAAAACAAAGTAAGTGTTAAGTTGGTGGTGGCGGGCGTCAAAGTGATAGGTGGGGGTGTCAGCGGCTAATAGCCAATAGTTAGGGGTGATAAAATCCAATAACCCTTTTTTTATAACAAAAGATATAATTTTATCTATTGAACATGAGTGGGACCCTCTAGTAGATAAAACCTTGCTATGATACTTACTAAAAGGTTACGGCACTTAGGAAGGACATGCACTTGTTTACATGGTTACAAGATGGTGAATTCCAAAGACTGGAGTTACGGATGCGAACCTGATTTCAAGACTTGCAGACCCGAAGAGGAAGATTTCGTTGAGCTTCAATCCGTCGAATTCTACGGCTTTGATATTCGATTACAACGAAACTACACCCTCGATGCTTGCAAGAATGATTGCTTACAAGATTGCGCTTGCAAAGGGTTCCAGTTTGGATATCATGATGGTTTTAGAGTCTATTTTTGCTACATTAAGACTTTTCTATATAATGGATACCAATTGGGCTCCTTCAATCGGATGTACATCATGTTGGATCAGTTCTGTTTAAACATAATGGAAAACATGAATAATACCTGTTACAGCAGACAGGCTAGCAGAGAATCCAGTCAGAGATGCAGCCATTGAGTTCGACATGATTGTCAGGATTATCTGGTTCCTCCTTAGGGTGTAAGTTGATGATGGTGATGAAACCGAAAGTAGGGTAGTTTCGGTTATGGGGAGAGAGACGAAATATTGATGTTATGAGGGTTTGTGATTGTGTAATGTGTGTAACCCCTAAACTCTCTAATAATCCCCTTATTTATACACCCAAGAGGAAACCTAATTAGTTAATAAGGGTAATGTGGTCCATCAACAATTACCAACTAATTATTAATAGGTTATTAATATATTTTGATCTAATATACTATAAATGATTATAAAGGCTACAAGATTAAATATTACATTAATAATATATTTAATCTCACATTCTCCCACTTAGCCGAGTAATCATTTATCATGAGTATTAGGTAAGCCTGGCCAGGAGTTAACACTCATTTTAGCTTTAAACCAAGAACTATAGCAGAGAAATACAGCCCGTTGAATCATCATTCGACTCAGGACCCCCATTAATCATACTATAGCCTCAATTTAAAACCTAATAGTTACGATCAAAATATGTATAAGCCCTTTAGCGTCTGATTTGTATTTATATTTGTCTATATGTCATTACACCGGCAGAACATATGTTAGAGACATACAAAATCAAACTGAGGAAATTTTATTAATTAAAACATAAGCTAGTACAATATGCCATTAAATAAGGTCTTTAGTAAGTCCCATATTCGATACATGTTCTTCGAAAACTTTAGGTGGGAGACCTTTAGTCATCGGATCCGCTAGCATATCTTTAGTACTAATATACTCAATACAAAGATTATTTTCCTCAACTCGTTCACGTACGAACAAATATTTTGTATCGAGATATAAACCAGCTCCAGTTGAACTGTTACTGTTCGAGAAACTAACGGCAGCTGAGTTATCACAGTAAAGCTTCAATGGTCTAGAAATGGAATTAACGATTTTGAGTCTGGTGATCAGATTTCTAAGCAACATTCCATGACAGGTTGCGTTGTAAACAGCGATGTATTCTGCCATCATCGTGGAAGTTGTAGTTAACTGTTGTTTATGACTCTTCCATGAGATAGGTCCGCCTGCTAACATAAAGATGTAGCCTGAAGTGGATTTCTTGTCATCTTTGCATTTGGCAAAGTCAGAATCAGAATAACCTACCACTTCTAAGTGATCACTTCTTCTATAAGTCAGTTTATAGTCTTTCGTCCCTTGCAGATATCTGAGGACCTTCTTAGCTGCTTTCCAGTGATCTAGGCCAGGATTAGTCTGATAACGGCCTAGCATTCCAGCAATATAAGCGATATCTGGGCGAGTACAGACTTGAGCATACATCAGGCTCCCGACTACTGACGCGTAAGGTATCTGGCTCATTTGCTCCTTTTCAACCTCTGTTGTCGGACACTGGAATGAACCGAAAACATCTCCCTTAACTACTGGAGCGACGGAGGGTTTGCACTGTTGCATGTTGTAACGTGTAAGGACACGATCTATGTAGGTCTTTTGAGACAATCCTAAGATCCCTTTGTGTCTATCTCGGTGAATTTCGATGCCAATGACGTAAGAAGCATCTCCGAGATCCTTCATGTCGAAGTTATGCGAAAGTAACCGCTTCGACTCATGCAACATGTCTAAACTATTACTTGCCAATAGAATATCATCTACATAAAGGACAAGTATAGTAAAGTTACTCCCACTCATCTTGAGGTAGGTGCATTGATCCACTTGATTCTTCATAAAACCTTGCCTCTTCATGACTTCATCAAACTTGAGATACCATTGACGTGATGCTTGTTTTAACCCATAAATGGATTTCTTCAACTTACAGACTAGATGCTCCTGACCTTCAGGTTTAAAGCCTTCAGGTTGTTTCATGTAAACATCTTCGTCTAAGTCTCCGTTAAGGAAAGCAGTTTTGACGTCCATCTGATGCAGCTCTAAATCAAAATGAGCTACTAGGGCCACAACGATCCTTAATGAATCTTTACGAGAGACAGGTGAAAACGTCTCTTGATAATCAATTTCCTCTTTCTGAGTGTAGCCCTTTGCAACCAATCTCGCTTTATAGCGTTCAACGTTCCCATTTGGATCCAGTTTTGTTTTGAACACCCATTTACAACCTACAGGTTTGACACCGTTGGGTAATTCTACCAAATCCCAAACGTCATTTTTCTTCATGGATTCAAGCTCATCAATCATTGCTTTGTTCCATTCAGAAGACTGATCACTGCTAATGGCTTCATTATAGGAGATAGGATCATTGAGCTTTCCAGCATCCATTTCAGTCAGGTAGGTAACATAATCATCCCAATTAGTAGGCCGTTTCTGCCTAGATGACCTCCTGAGCTGATTTTCGGGTTCAGCGTTGTCTTGGTTTTGAGCGTTTGATGTGCCTTCATTATGAGGTATAATGGGTTCTGGTTGTGGAGATGGAATTTGTGCAGTGGCTTCAGGTGCAGTTGCATGCGGTACAAGAGGAGTAAACGGAGAAATGGTAAGCGACGAGTCTCTCCCCCCCGCGTCTTGTACTTCTTGCAATTCTTCGTAAGGGTTGGTATTGCTCCCACTGACCTTGAAATCCTCCAGGAACGCAGCACGCTTGGTTTCAACAATACGGGTGACATGGGAAGGACAATAGAAACGATAACCCTTTGAATGATCAGGATACCCGATAAAGAAACAGGTAACTGTTTTAGGGTCAAGTTTCCTTAGGAAAGGATTATATAATTTTGCTTCAGCAATGCAGCCCCATACTTTCATATATTTAAGACTCGGTTTCCTTCATGTCCAAAGTTCATAAGGAGTTTTAGGGACAGACTTAGAAGGAACTCTATTGAGTATATGAACAGCTGCTTTTAACGCTTCAGTCCAGAGGAATAATGGTAAATTAGTGTTGGCTAACATACTGCGCACCATGTTCATAAGGGTACGATTTCTTCGTTCAGCGACACCATTCTGCTGAGGTGTACCAGGCATGGTGTATTGGTTCACAATCCCCTGGCCCTTACAAAACTCATAAAATGGACCAGGAGCTTGACCAACATCAGTATGTCTTCCATAATATTCACCGCCTCTGTCTGATCTCACAACTTTAATCTGACGATCTAATTGCTTTTCAACTTCAGCTTTATAATCTTTAAAAGTTGTAAGAGATTCAGACTTTTCCTTTATAAGATACAAGTACATGTAACAAGAATAATCATCAATGAAAGTGATAAATGAAGTATGTCCTGTGATGCCAGCGATTTGATAGGGACCACTAATGTCAGTGTGAATGAGTTCTAATAAATTAGAGCTCCTAGTGGCACCTTTCTTATTCGCTGATGTCATTTTGCCTTTAAGACATTTGACACATGTTCCAAAATCAGTGAAATCGAGAGGAGGTAAGACTTCATCCTTTACGAGACGATTTAATCGTTCTCTTGAAATGTGGCCTAAACGTTGATGCCACAACATAGATGAAGTCTCTAAGTCTCGAATTTGTTTCTTTTCCATCTTTGTGAGTGATTCATTTATATTATATGACAACAAAGATTTGGAAAAATTATCATCTAGTTCTAATCTATAGAGACCACCATCCAGAATGCCAGTACCATAAACAACGGAATCATAGAGAATAGAGAGTTTGCGATGACCATGAGAAACGACAAAACCGTCCATGTCTAACTTTGGTCCTGATACAAGGTTCCGAGTTACCTCAGGAACATATAAGGTATCATAAAGTTTAATACATAAACCAGTTTTCAAAAATAATTGTAATGTTCCTATGGCCTTCACTTCTAATTCCCGATCATCCCTAACTTTAAGTGTTCTTTGGTTTCTTCCCAGCTTCCGGATTGTAAGGAATCCCTGAAGTGAATTGGTAACATGAACCATAGAACCAGAATCAAACCACCAAGAATTAGCAGGAACATTTAAATTAAAGGACTCAAGTATCATGAAAAAATCGTTACCTTTCTTAGCCAGCCACTCCTTGAAGTCAGGGCATTCCTTTTGCTTATGTCCTGTCTTTTTACAGAACTTGCAATAGGGTTTGCCTAAGGAGTTCTTAGAGCTGGAAGGTGCACTTGTATTAGGATTTGGATTTGGCTTTTGAACCTTAGAAGCATCCTTTCTTTGATAATTGTGCTTCCTCTTCTTTGAGCTGGAGGTGGTGAAGTTAGCAACATCAGTAGTGCGATCCATCTTCATACGCTCTTCCTCCTGCACGCACATAGCGATCAGCTCACTCATCGTCCATTTGTCCTTCTGAGTGTTGTAATTGATCTTGAATGCTTCATAGGACGAAGGAAGCGAAGTGATGATGAAGTGAACAAGAAAACCATCACTGATCTCCATCTCTAGGCCCTTCAGCTTATTGGCCATGTCATGCATCATCATGATGTGCTCGCGAATGCCGGTCCTCCCATCATATTTAGTTGTCACCAGCTTGAGGATAAGAGTGCTAGCGTGTGCCTTGGATGTTCCCTTGAATTGATTCTCCACAGAAGCCAAGTAGGTTTTAGCATCTTTAGAATCAGGAATGACCCCTCTGATTGAGTTATGAATGGACTGCTTCATGAACATGAGAGACATGCTGTTACACCTAGTCCATTTATCATGGACTATCTGCTCAGCAGCAGTACTTGTAGCAGTAAGGTCCGCTGGCTTATTCTCTCTTAGAGCATAATCAAAGTCTAGCAATCCTAGTGTAAGCATGAGGGCATCCTTCCATTCAGCAAAGTTATCAGCAGTCAAAGGTGGAATCCCGCAATTGGGTGCTGATAGTGGAAATAAGATGAGCAAGTTATGATACAAAAGAAGAAGTCCTAATGTGATCTAATGGGCATGTTATACTAAGGCATGCATAAATAATGACCATTTTAATTATGAAGCTGTGATAATGTCTATTACTAACATCAAAATAATAGACTTAGTTAGAAATTCTACTTAAACGGAGACAAATCAGCTTTGGCCAGAAGTGTAATCATTTAAGCATGTGTGCAAAGTAATCGTGACAAATCAGCTTTGGCCAGAAATGAGACAATCACTTTAGTTATGCACTTGTCAAGCATGCTAAACATAAATGAATTAAATCAGCTTTGGCCAGAATTAAGACATTTCACGTTTGTAATGCATACTCAACATAGCTTTCATAATACTTGAACAATAAATAGATGTATTAAATCAGCTTTGGCCAGAATTAATACATCAGAAGCTCATTCAAGTAAAGCTATATTGGTTTTGTAAAAATTATCTGATTCTGATTAATTAATTAAGTATTAACAAAACCAAGTATTTAATAGCAAACCACCTGTTAGCACGGTGATGAGGTCTCGAGTGAGGTCTCGAGTCATGGTATCGACTGAGTTTTTTTTTAGATCTTGAGTTAGTGATGAGGTGTCGAGTCGCAACCTTAGTCTCGAGTTGTAGCTTTATGGTCTCGAGTCGCAACCTTGGTCTCGAGTTATGACCTTATGGTCTCGAGTAGCAACCTTGGTCTCGAGTAGCAACCTTGGTCTCGAGTTATGACCTTATGGTCTCGAGTAGCAACCTTGGTCTCGAGTAGCAACCTTATGGTCTCGAGTTATGCAGATTTGAGAGCGCTTATGACTTTGAGTCGAGACCTTGTGGTCTCGAGTCGAGATCTGATGGTCTCGATTCGCAGTCTGATGATCTCGAATCCCTGTTAACAGCTGTTTCGTGATGATAACTGAAAACTCGAAATTTTAGGGATTGTGGGATAATGTTTCCTGTTTTAATGCTGATCTAAACTTATCAAAAGATTTCGAAAATAATTACTGATTATCTTTTAACAGTTTCCGAAAACTTTATTAGATAAAATTAAGATCAAAACAGTAAAAACACCCACTAATCTAAATTATATTCCAAAAGTTAGGGAATTTTCGAGTTTTCTTAGAACATTATGATGAACCCTAAAAAAATAAAAACATAATCTGGGATCCGAAATCTAAATTTTATGATTTCAGTTAACAGATTTCGGATATTATTATCCCACTTATGGTTTCGAGTCAGAATTGTCAAACATATTTTCCGAAAACAGTGATTTCGGCTCATTAGAACTCGAAACCAGCCGTGATTCTTAAGACTTTAAAAAATTTCGTTTTCCAGATTTTTGATCCTAGAATAATGGATACAAAACCAGAACTGATTTATCAACATATGCTCTGATACCACATGTTGGATCAGTTCTGTTTAAACATAATGGAAAACATGAATAATACCTGTTACAACAGACAGGCCAGCAGAGAATACAGTCAGAGATGCAGCCATTGAGTTCGACATGATTGTCAGGATTATCTGGTTCCTCCTTAGGGTGTAAGTTGATGATGGTGATGAAACCGAAAGTAGGGTAGTTTCGGTTATGGGGAGAGAGACGAAATATTGATGTTATGAAGGTTTGTGATTGGGTCAAACATAGGCTCAAACAAAGCGGGTGTAGCTGGGAGCCATGGGTGACTTTTAATTTCCAATAGTGTGTTTTGTTTTGTAATAATCTTTGTAACTTTGGTGATGTACTGGGCGATGTTTTGTTGGCGGTGATAGCATCTTGCTATTCTCAGTCATTGTATATAGTTGGGTGAAATAATAGTGAAGTTGTTTGCCGATAAAAAAACTGAATTAATTAATAGTTAGTCTTTGTAATGTGTCTCATGATATCGATGCATATCGTGAATCATGCTTATTTTTTAAACGAAAAAAGTATAAACAATTAGAAAATAATTGAGTGCTATAAACAATCAGCCTGTGCTCTTAACTTTTTATGTGATCAATGATTTAGTGTAATAAATTATAATTATAATTCGTAGCTCTTCATCCAACAAAACAAAAGAGTTAATTACATAGTTCTTGTGGCTTACACAAAATAACTTACTTAGGTACTAATTGTTTAAAATCATCTTCTAGGGTATTAACTTTTCATTTTGTAACGTTCAGATGTATTAACTTCTAGGGTATTAACATAATTAGTCCCTGTAGTTTGCACAAAATAACATACTCAGCTACTAATAATTCAACAAACAATTAACGTTAATACCTCCAAACGTTACAAAATGAAAAGTTAATACCCTATAAAGTGATTGTAAACTATTAGTACCTAAGTAGGTTACTTTGTACAAACCACAGGGACTATGTAATTAACTCAAAATAAAATAACAAAAAGTTTAACGACAATGTAGCGTTTGTATTGTAAGAAGCGTGTGTATTGTAAGAAAATAATATTATTACTTTCTATTAATCTTTTAAGTAGTAAGGTAAATTAGTTAGTATTGTTAATAAAACAAAAGCATATTGTTATAATCTCAAAAACAAATAAGTTGTTCCGACAACTCAGATTTTATTTAGTTTGTTTCTAGACCTCCTACTTCGTTTTCGTCACAGCAGACATAGCATCCTATTCAACCTATTACATACGTTAAAATAAAGTCAATACACAGAGTGTAAAGGTGTGTACACAAGTTTAAGTAGCACATAGTATAGCGAAAGTGTTTACGCATAACCAGCATGTAACACGTAGAAATGTGAATCAAGTAAGCTATCGACAATGACATATGCAACCGACATGACTGCGAGTGTAGAATGCACAACACATTATCACCACTGTGACCATGTGAAGTAAAACGCTTAACAACCCTTGTCAATGACAGGTGTTGAGTCCAAACTATAGTACTATCGTTGCTAAGTTGTCAGGAAATAATCACTGTGTAAACATAACATACAAGTATTCATCGAATCATGTATAATATGCGAGAGTGGTTAGCGTTAAAAGTGTTTGCGTTGTGTGTCGATGTGATTTGATATAGATAACGTATGTAACACCCAAAAGTGCCTTAAGCGAAAAAGGGTTCGAGTATACTCATAGTATGTATCTATTATATATAATAAATGAAAGTTATTTGGGCCACGTGTCACTTAATTAGGGCATCCTCAGTTCTCTTTTCCCGCCCAACAGTACCCCTGCCCTCTTCTATTTATATCCTCCCTCATTTACACATTTAGGGCTTCTTGATTTCTTTCTCCCTCTGCTCTGCTCTGCTCTATTCCGATCGATGTTCAGATTAATGCTCCGAATCAAGGTTTGATTATCAATAACTTATGTTCTATAAGTGTCAATCTTTGTTTTCATTCTTCAGTCATTCGATCTTCATGCGTATTTACTTATTTACTTATTCTTTGGTGACTTGCTATTGTTGTTTGCTGTTGTTTGTCAATTAGCTGCTGAGATTATCGACCGATTCCAACGACTTTGAAAGGTTGTAGGATTATCAGGACCAACTAAAAGATTTGGACGATCAATAGCAGGTGTTTGGTTTTTTTTAGGTTTTACTTATGATTATGATTTCATTCCTGTTGAAATAAGTTAAAAACGGCCATTTTAATACCGCAAGTATCTTATGGTTGGATGGTTGAATTAGTTTTATTTTGGGTATTTTTGGATGATTTCATCCATTTCTTTAAATAGTTCATGATTGAGGATGCAGTTGAACATATCTTTTCAGTGAATTGAATGTTGATTGATCAGAAGATGCAGTTGAAGGTATCTTAAATAAGGTAATAATTGCAGTGCATTCCTGTTGAAAAATATAGTCGATAAATCTAGGCAAAATGAGGTTGAAAGATGATATGCCAACAGCGGACGATATCATTCTACAGTTTCGATAAATTCAGGTGTATTCTCAAATAATGCTTCTTAGATGCTTCAAACATCTAGCAGCACTTTGAAGCATCTAGGAACTATTATTTGAGAATACCCCTGAATTTATCGAAAGTGTAGAATGATATCGTCCGCTGTTGGCTTATCATCTTTCAACCTCATTTTCCCTGAATTTATTGACTATGGTTTTCAATAGGGATGTACTGCAATCATTCGTTTCAGTTAAATACACGGACACTTGCTTCCTCTCAAAGGGTTATGGAGTGGTTAGAACAGCTAATCAAGCTAAGGATTGTTATAACTAACTACTGCTCCTTATACGGATTGATGGACTTAAAGACTGATGAGGCCTTATCCACTGTTGCAGACAAAGCCCTGTTAAAGACAAGCACTTTATGTACCTAGAGTTTGATTAACCAAAGGAAAACGACTGTTTAGTATCAGCTGTGGTTCGGCATCTACAACGGATTCAAATTTAGTATTTAATTATCAGTGGTTCTTATGTAACTTTAGTGTTTCTTATTAAGTGTTTATATGTAACAGTATTTATCACATCACGTCATTTGTTTGATCTGTATTATAAATACAACAGTTGTTTGATCTTTATACTACTAAATAAAAATGTAGTACACTTGGATGTTAAATAAGTTCCTCATTATGATTATTTGGATATAATGTTTTTGAAATTCGTGTTTTTTGGCAAATAGATGTTTATGGGCAAACTTCTTTTTAAGCTCAAACATTTGTTTTACCTCAAACATCTTTTTATGTTTAAACATCTGTTTAAGGTCAAATATATGTTTAACTCCAAACAACTGATATTGATATTGAAGGTCAAATATCTGTTTAAGGTCAAAGATATTTAAAATAGTAAAAAATGATAGTTTTCATTTATCCTTAAAGGTCTGTTGGAACCACTGTTTTGGTTCACACATCTGATTGTTAAATGTTATCCTCTGCTGAGAGACAACCTCTGTTTCTTCATTCTTTATGTTGACCACTGACTCTCCAAACATCAGTGTTTCAATCACTGTTGGCTATCCACTGTTATTTAAAAAATAGTCACTGCTCACATTTTTATTCTTAAATATGCAAAATGGGAATTTCAAATTGACAGTTATTTTTTCTTAATTAAAGTTAAAATAAAAATTAGAAATGTCATGATGACAATGACTTTCAAATCAAATCAGTAATTATTGACAATATCGTTAACTTTTCAAATTTAAAATATGCAAACTGGGAATTTAAATCACTGTTGGTTATCTACTGATAGTTAAAAATTGTCACTGCTCACATTTTTATTCTTCATATCCACTGATATTCACCATTATTGCTTTTACTAAAAAATATCCACTGCTCACATTTTTATAATTGATGTGGTTAATTAATTATTGAATGAAATTATCAAATGAAAACTAGAATTGCAATGAAATTTCCGTTTAACCTAATCGTTATATTCCAATGAGATAAGAGTTCCTCCAATATTGTTTTGGTGATAAAAATTAAAGTTAATATAAAAAATCAAAATAACTGTTGATGAAATTTTGTTGCATATAAAATTAGTAATTAATGGTAATTTTTTGAGCTTTGTACGTCTAAAATATGCAAAATGGGAATTTCAAACTGACAGATATTTTTTCTTAGTTAAAGTTAAAATAAAAATTATAAATGTCATGATGACAATGGCTTTCAAATCAAATCAGTAATTATTGACAATATCGGTAAAGTTAAAATAACTGTTGATTACATTTTCTTGCATATCAAATCAGTAATTAATGTTAATTTATTGAGCTTTGGACATTGAAAAATATGCAAACTGGGAATTTCAAATTGACGGCGTTTTTCTTTTAATTAAAGTTAAAATAGAAATTTCAAATGTCATGATGACAATTGCTTTCAAATCAAATCAGTAATTACTGACAATATCCATAACTTTTGAAATTCAAAATATGCAAAATGGTAATTTAAAATTCAGGGGTATTCTGAAATAATACTTTCTAGAGTAAACTTCCGTTTTGCTCGCTGTGATTTGGTTATTTTAACGGTTTTGCTCCAATAGTTTAAAAATAGCCAGTTAAAATGAAATTACAATTTTACCTAATCGTCACATTCCAATGAGATAAGATTTCCTCGAATATTGTTTTGGTGATAAAAATAAAAGTTAAAATAAAAAATAAAAAAAGTGTTGTTCAAAATCAGTGTTTTAACACACTGCTGGCTATCCAAAACAGAAAAAATCACAAAAGCCCACCAAACCCAAAACAAAGGTAACTCTGGAAGATGAGATCCTAGAGCAACTACCAGTGACAAAACAAAAGTCACCAATAACCACTGCTGCTACTACCTCACAACAGTTGGAAGAAAGATCTCAACCTGAGCCTCAAACTCCTCCTGCTTCTTCTAAAAAATAGCAGGTTGTATTAATAGGGACACTAAATTATGATGCTCTGGAATCACTTGATTCCATCATCCACAGCCCACTGCCTGGGGCAAATTCACTTTCTGCACCTATCCTCACTTCTCAAATCCCCCCACAAACAAAACTTTTGTTGGATGCAGTTGATTTAGCCCAGACACAAACCAGTTCTTCTCAAACACCTGTTAATGAGAATATACCTCAACAAGTGACTGGGTCTTGTGTCTCAATCATTGCTAACCCACCAACAACTGAGGAGGTTACACTGCAGGAAATACAAGTACTTCCTGTCAGTAGTTCAATTGGAGCAGCAACTACAGGTGTTGGATCCACTGATCTACACCTGGCCAATTGTTTCATCAATAAGACTCTTTGAAGGCAATTTCCTCTCCAGCAACTGTGATATCCACTGCTGTCTTTGCTCCAACCCCTGGTTCTATTAAAAGGATGACAATTGCTGAGGAAAGAAGTCCCTAGTACCAAGAAAAAGGGGCATCTGTGGATGACTTTTGTGAAACTTTCCCTAAGTCAACTGCTGATACAACCACTGCCAGTGGGAAATCAGATGATCCCATTAAGTTGGGTGATGGTTTAATGTACAAGGAATTGACAGAGAGGGTTGACAAATTGGAAACTTCTGTTGCAGATATTAAGTCAATGGTCCAACAGTTGTTAGAACAACAAAAGGCAACACCCACTGCAGCACCAGATACATCATCTACTGCATCATCTGCTCCTACTCCCACTCAGCTTTGGAGTTTAGTTCAACCTCTGCTTCACCAACAAAGGGCATATGCTGATCATCAACATGAAATACAGATTCAAAAGATCAGAAATATGATGGAAGCTAGGTTCATGGATACACAAGCGGACATAAAGGCATTCAAGGCCCACTTGCTGAAAACCACTGATTCTGCTCCTCCTACTATCATCTTTTTGGACAACCCACCACCAGCTGATGCCAAAAAGGGGGAGAAAATGAAGCAGCTAAAGAAAAGGGGATATGAAGATGGTTTGTACATTGCACCAGACAAATCCACTATGCTTGCAGAGATACCTAAGCCAGATGGTACTAAAAAGGTTGATGTAACCACAAATGCCATTGCTGATGCAAAAACAACGGTAAAAAGGCATTTGGAGGCAAAGGATAAAGCAAGGTGGTGATGTGCGTGAAGTGTGTTATATTTTTGATGAGTATTTAAGCCCCTTTTTACACTTTTAGCCAAGTTTTAAATTTATAAAACACGATATTTACTAACACTAAACACACATATGGGCAAGTGCACCCATCGTGGACGTAGTATAGTGTTGGTAAGATACCGAGGTCGTCCAAGGACACAAGAGCTTTTAATACCGGTTTATCCTCAACGTCTAATCAAATCAAAAAGTTAGAAAAATGTTTTAAACTAAGAAAAATAAAAACTAACTAAATGCTGAAAATAAAAATAAAATAAAAACAGATAGACAAGATGAATCACTTGGATCCGACATGTGTATTAGTATAACCTTTGATTATTTTTGCACTTTTGCACTTGTTTAAGAGATTATCTTAGTTATTGTAGTAGGCCCCTCTTTTGAAGGGGACGTTACCCTCAACCCAGTAGTTTGAGTCAGCAAGGATACAATCCTAAAGGGTCGATTATTGAAAGATAATGAATTAAGTTATTAATGCAAATTGTGGTAGGCCCCGCTTTTGGCGGCGACGTTACCCTCGGCTAAGTAGTCTGAGTCAGCAGGGATACAGTCCTAAATAGCCGGGTTATAGTATTAATAGTAGTTAACTTATGAGGGGGTCAAAGAGTTTGGATCCCCGCCATCCAATACCTATGGGCATTGAAGGAGATCCTACTAAATTTGACCCAGGTCCCAAGCAGGACCTCTAAACGCTGAACAAGGGCAAGACCCTTACCAAACCGTTCCCTTAACCCCCGACCAGGTAAGCAACATACCTCCATATAGACCGTGGAGATATGAATGGTGAAAATCTTTTATTTTATATAGACAGTAAAATAATGCCAAGACACCACGGACAAACGATAAGGAAAGATCACCTTCAACATAAGTAACTAGTTATTAAAGTCATTAATACAAAACCAAATAAAAAGTGCAAAAGATTAAAAATAAAAAGTATTATACTAAACACTTGTCTTCACCAAGTGATGTAAGAGACTTAGGCAAACATGGCCTTGATTGTCAAGAACTCTTACGATCAATCTTGGATCCCGAGACGACTCACACACTCTACGATGGACAATGGATGATGGTGGTGGATGATGGTGTTATGGTGGTGGTGGGTGGTGGATGAAGTGTGAGAGAGGTGGTGTGCCAAGGGATGAGTTGAAATGAAGCCAAGCACTCCTATTTATAGGCTGAACAGAAGCCTGGGCACGGCCCCGTGTCTGCTAGACACGGCCCCGTGTCTGCTAGACACGGCCCCGTGCCCGTCTGACACTCTCTCTCTTCATTAATTGTAATTCGCAATTACAATAAATGCACCTGCAGCACTCTGACCACGCCCCCGTGTCCGCTGGGCACGGCCCCGTGGTGGGCAATAGAAGCTTCTACCACTTTGTCTTTTGTGCCAGGGCTGACCATCCTGGACACTGCCCCGTGCTCGCTGAGCACGGCCCCGTGTTGAGGTGGACACGCCCCGTGTTCAGCTGGGCACAGCCCCATGCTCAGCTGGGCACAGCCCCATGCTCAGCTTTCTTCTTGTTTTTGCTTTGGGTGATGCTGTTGAGGAGTCGGGCATGCCACGTTTCTTCCTTTTCTTTGTATTTATGTTGGATTTGGCTGCATTTTTGCTTCTTTTGTTCATTTAAGCTCTTTTAACCCTGAAAATACAAAAGGAAGACAAAAGCACACTTTTTCCAACATTAGTACTTAAAAAGGGTTAGTTTTATGCCTCATTTGATGTAATTTATATGTTGCATTTTACACACATCAAATACCCCCGCACTTGAATCTTTGCTTGTCCTCAAGCAAAACTCTTTAATATGTGGCTTACACTCCCAAACGGAATGGGTAGAAGAGAAGGTTTTGGGCTTGTCTTGAGTGTCGGGAATCCAAGATCTTTATTGGGTTTTATTTTTTTACTATTTACAATCCTATTCGTTATGATTTATTTAGAACGTTTCATAAGATAAATTACTTATTTGGGCATAACATGCCTTTTTAAAATTTCATTTATATACAAGTTCACATACCTCACGGGGGATCACTCAACACTCGGCCGAAGGTGTATTTTTAGTGAATCACTCGAGAGCGGCATGGAACTTATTCCTACCATAAGCTTGCCAAGCAATCAATCCTCCTCCTTTTTAACTTTATACCTTTGTAAATATCAAGAGGACTTTTTTGGGTGAAGGGTTAGGCTTGGGCTAAAGGTGGGTGGTTGGGTTAGTGGTTAGTAAAAGGGCGAAAAGCGTAAAAAACGTCGGTTTTCGTAAGACCTTTTTTTTTTTTTTTTTGACTTTTTTATTTTAATGAAGCAATTTTTGTTTTTTTTTAAACAAAGTTCTTTTTGATAACCTTGTTTGTTTATTTCTTTTGGCTTCATTATTATCATCATTTTTCTCTTTTTTTTTTTTTGATAAGGAAGTCATAAGAAAAACCGCGCTTTGTTACTAAAATAAAGGGTTTAAAATGAAAAAGGGGTTTTGGTGGGAAAAAGGGTGTTTGTCTTGGGTTAAGAAATGAAAAGGTTTAGGCTCAAAGGGGTTAACTAGGGGGATTTTGGGTAGGTGGTAAAAAGAAAAGAAAAATAATGGTGTTGAAATAAAAAGGGTTAGTCCTAATGCCTCCATCATTTACTTACTTGGGTTTAAGTTGGTAAGGACCAGGAATGAATCGTCGTGGCAAGTTCTAGAGTTGTAAGAACCAAGCGGCTATTCACAAAAGAAACGAAAAATGAGCATTTAGTCTAAAGATGTAAATTTGTATGCTCAATAAAGGCTCAAGACTCACTTATTGTGGGAATGGGTTTATAATGTGATCAAGTATACATTATCAAATTTTAACTAAGCTTGTCATGCCGTTTCATAATTTTCTTATGTTGGTTCTTGTTATCACGACGCTATCGGTTGTAAATTTGTAAAAATATAACCTTTTTAGAACTTGTTATTCCCAAATTAAACCAAGACAAGTAAAAAAAAAACGAAAAGTTTTTGAAAAAAATTTGGGGTGATTAGCGGTTCCAATAGAGTTTTGTGTAAGGCTTGTTATTAGGACTTGCAAAATTCAAGGTTTTAGTATCCCCCCACACTTAAATTACACATTGTCCTCAATGTGTTCCAAAAATAAGTTTTTTGGTTGATTAAAATATGTAAAAGTGGGTTAAAAACAAGATTTTATGTTACTGGGTAGCTGAACACGGGGTGGTGTTGGCTGAGCACGGCCCTGTGTCCAGACTGCCAGTACCAAAAGTAAACAGAAGGCTGGGCACGGGGGCGTGTTCAGTGAGCACGGCCCCGTGTCCAGGTACCTGAACTGGGCATTTCTGCAGATTTTTTTGGGCATGGGGGCGTGTTGGCTGAGCACGGCCCCGTGCTAAACTTGCAGTAATGAAGAAAAATTGTCGAGAGGCTCTGTTTTTGCGCATGGGGTGTTGGTTCAAGCTTCCCTTAGTATCCTTCACCATCCCGAGTGTGTTTTATTCCTGCAAATTAAAACTAAACTAGAAAGCATAAAAGTTAAACTAATCTAAAACTAAGGATAGTTCCGCGGAATGCCTCCGTGGTGCGCTACGTTTATAAGGGTCCTTGGCTAGACCCTCCTTATCGGGTGGTTCAGGCTCATCTTCAATTAGGGGGTCATCATTGTCGATTGGATATTTCATTGATCGCTCAAGATCGATACTCTTTTTAAATGCCCCTAATTGAATAGATAGATTATTGTACCTCCGGTTTTTCAAAGCTTCGTGTGTTTTTACAAAAGGTCGTCCCAACATTAGAGGAGCGTCATCATGGATGACAAAGTCTGTTGGGATTACCATTTGATCTGTTTGGACCAAGATATCCTCAACTACACCGATTGATTTTATTACTCTCCGATTGGATAGAAAAATGGGTATTTGAAGTGGAGCAAAATCACTAATACTTAATTTTTCAAAAATGTAGTTAGGCATTATGTTAACACACAGATCTTTATCAATGGTGATATTACTAATAAAGGAATTTTGAAAGAAACATGGAACCGTTGTAATGTTAATTTCAAAAGGATCTTCTTTTATTAGCGAGGTTTGATCATTAGTTAACTTAACACTTACTAAGTCTTTGATTTTAGCACTAGTGTTTAACTCTTTTAAAAACTTAGCATGAGGGGTTACTAAACAATGATTTTCGAAAGTAGGTGACAAGAGATTAATTTCTTCAAAATTAGACTCTTCTTGAATTTTAACATTATCGGACTCACCATTTTCGTTGTTTAACTCATGTGTCGGTTTTTCACTTTCTTGTTCTTCCATTTCTACACTTTCAACTACCTCTACGTTATTATCATTTTTTAGCTCTTCTCTTGCGCGGGATTCCTCTTCCCTTGCGCGAGATTCTTTTATATAACGTTCGATAGTTTTAAGTTGTTCCAATATCCTATTAGTTACTTCGGTGAGAGAAAAAGAATTTGGATCCTCAAAGCTTGAATCCGGCTGTTCGATCCTTGGTTCCTCATAATACTCATATGAAGTAGATGGTTCACACCATTGTTCTTCATTGTAAGTATATGATGGATAAGGGTCGAAACTTTGTTCTTCATAGTACTCATATGAGGTGGGTTGTTCACGCCATGGTTCCTCATAATAAGAGTATGAAGGTGGTGGCTCATATCTTGAATCTTCAAAGTATGAGTATGAAGGCTCATACCTTGGTTCATCAAAATATGAGTATGAGGGAGGAGGTTCATACCTTTGGTCTTCATAGGATGTGTATGAAGTTGATGGCTCGTACCTGGGCTCCTCATAATGGTTGTATGAATTGGATGGTTGATATGAGTTATTATATTGAACCGAATTATAGGTGTAGTTGTAACCTCTTGAGTATTGATCCATAACAATCACTCAACAGACCACAACTGAGTCTCGGGACCAGAAAACAAAAATAAGACGGAAACAGAAGCTGGACACGGCCCCGTGTTGAGTGAACACGGCCCCGTGTTCAGGGTCTGTATCTGGGCGTTTTAATTAAAGTTACTGGTCACGTTGAGCACGGGGGCGTGTTCAGTGAGCACGGCCCCGTGTTCAGACTCTGTATCTGGGTATCTACTCTAAAAATATGCAGCACGGGGGCGTGTTCAGCGAGCACGGCCCCGTGTTCAGGCTACTGTAAATGCAAACTAAACTAAAATGCAGAAAAATGTGCGCGCGTTTTAAAAAGGTTTTGAAAAACTGATTAGGCCGTCGATTTTAAGCTTTCTTAAAATCCTTGTGTCCCCGGCAACGGCGCCAAAAACTTGATGCGCGTGAAGTGTGTTATATTTTTGATGAGTATTTAAGCCCCTTTTTACACTTTTAGCCAAGTTTTAAATTTATAAAACACGATATTTACTAACACTAAACACACATATGGGCAAGTGCACCCATCGTGGACGTAGTATAGTGTTGGTAAGATACCGAGGTCGTCCAAGGACACAAGAGTTTTTAATACCGGTTTATCCTCAACGTCTAATCAAATCAAAAAGTTAGAAAAATGTTTTAAACTAAGAAAAATAAAAACTAACTAAATGCTGAAAATAAAAATAAAATAAAAACAGATAGACAAGATGAATCACTTGGATCCGACATGTGTATTAGTATAACCTTTGATTATTTTTGCACTTTTGCACTTGTTTAAGAGATTATCTTAGTTATTGTAGTAGGCCCCTCTTTTGAAGGCGACGTTACCCTCAACCCAGTAGTTTGAGTCAGCAAGGATACAATCCTAAAGGGTCGGATTATTGAAAGATAATGAATTAAGTTATTAATGCAAATTGTTGTAGGCCCCGCTTTTGGCGGCGACGTTACCCTCGGCTAAGTAGTCTGAGTCAGCAGGGATACAGTCCTAAATAGCCGGGTTATAGTATTAATAGTAGTTAACTTATGAGGGGGTCAAAGAGTTTGGATCCCCGCCATCCAATACCTATGGGCATTGAAGGAGATCCTACTAAATTTGACCCAGGTCCCAAGCAGGACCTCTAAACGCTGAACAAGGGCAAGACCCTTACCAAACCGTTCCCTTAACCCCCGACCAGGTAGCCAACATACCTCCATATGGACCGTGGAGATATGAATGGTGAAAATCTTTTATTTTATATAGACAGTAAAATAATGCCAAGACACCATGGACAAACGATAAGGAAAGATCACCTTCAACATAAGTAACTAGTTATTAAAGTCATTAATACAAAACCAAATAAAAAGTGCAAAAGATTAAAAATAAAAAGTATTATACTAAACACTTGTCTTCACCAAGTGATGTAAGAGACTTAGGCAAACATGGCCTTGATTGTCAAGAACTCTTACGATCAATCTTGGATCCCAAGACGACTCACACACTCTACGATGGACAATGGATGATGGTGGTGGATGATGGTGTTATGGTGGTGGTGGGTGGTGGATGAAGTGTGAGAGAGGTGGTGTGCCAAGGGATGAGTTGAAATGAAGCCAAGCACTCCTATTTATAGGCTGAACAGAAGCCTGGGCACGGCCCCGTGTCCACTGGACACGGCCCCGTGCCCGTCTGACACTCTCTCTCTTCATTAATTGTAATTCGCAATTACAATAAATGCACCTGCAGCACTCTGACCACGCCCCCGTGTCCGCTGGGCACGGCCCCGTGGTGGGCAATAGAAGCTTCTACCACTTTGTCTTTTGTGCCAGGGCTGACCATCCTGGACACTGCCCCGTGCTCGCTGAGCACGGCCCCGTGTTGAGCTGGACACGCCCCGTGTTCAGCTGGGCACAGCCCCATGCTCAGCTGGGCACAGCCCCATACTCAGCTTTCTTCTTGTTTTTGCTTTAGGAGATGCTGTTGAGGAGTCGGGCATGCCACGTTTCTTCCTTTTCTTTGTATTTATGTTGGATTTGGCTGCATTTTTGCTTCTTTTGTTCATTTAAGCTCTTTTAACCCTGAAAATACAAAAGGAAGACAAAGCACACTTTTTCCAACATTAGTACTTAAAAAGGGTTAGTTTTATGCCTCATTTGATGTAATTTATATGTTGCATTTTACACACATCAGTGGGAACATGAGAAAAGAGTTTGTATGGAGAAGGATGAGCAGGGTGTTTCTGAGGCCAAGAATGATGAAAATCATGAGCCTAAAAGAAAATAACCCACTAGAAAAGTGAAGGAACCCAAATCTACACCTCCCAAAAACTCCACACATCAAACCTGAAAACGAGCAGATGTTAAAACATCTGTTGAATCAACAGCTGTTGGTACTTCAGTTGTTTCAACACATGTTACACCAACAATTGCCACCGCTTCAACACACATTCAATCCACTGCCTTACCACAAATCACATTACCATCAAAAACATCCTCATTACTACCAACACCACCTGCCAAAAAGCAAAATACTTCAGGTGACACATCATCTGTTGTAATGGCAACAGTGGTTGAAACACCTGTTGTTTCAACAACTGTTAGTCAACCATCTACCACTCAAATCACAACCACTCAACCCACCAAAACACCACCAACCTCTCCTAAACTTAAAAGGAGAAGGATAATTCTAAATGTTGACCCTTCACCACCGCAGTCATCCACCCAACCATTGACCCTTGTTACCATTCCCAATGTTGTCCCATTCTCTTCAGCACCAGTCTCAAATTCAAACACTGCCATTTTTCCTATAGGAGTCCAGTGTCCATTAGATCTGGAAGCAGTTAGAGAGGAGATCATATCGTTCTACTCTGAAGATGACCCTGCTAAAAGGAACTTGCCATCAGTTCAAGGACATCCAAGGCCTAATAACATTGAAGAATACTTGAAGTTAAAGGCTCAACAAGCAGAGGATATCTCCAATAGAAATACACAAGGAAAATCTGACAGAGAGATCCAAATAAACTACCAATATTTGCTAACCCAAGTGAAAATTTTGGATCAGTTTTCAAAAGATGTTTGTCAAAATTTATCAGAAAGAGCTGATGAAACCTTGAGGAAAGATTATGTTGACTATATCATGGCTTACAAAACATACAAGGGAGAAAAGTACCGGTACAAAGAATGGACCATCAGTGAGCTAGAAAGTGAAACAGCCAAAATTCAAAATATGATCAAAAACAAGGTGAAGCAGACTCATCCTATCTGGGCAAAGTTTAAGAAAAATGTACCAGCTAGGACTCTGCAGCTGAAGAGAATGAAAGAAGAGTTAATAACAGCTAATTTTGGGCAAGGTGGAAAGAGGATAAAGTGTTCGTCTCTTACAAAAAGCTCGAAGAATTAAGAAAGAAAGATCCTAATCTTCCCCAAAAGCCTGTTTACCCTCAAGCTGTGGTTCCAGCTAAGCCAAAAAAGCTACAAATCAGGAGATCCGCTGCTGTACCTGATGCCATCCTTTACCAAACAAGGAAACAAAAGCAGATGGATGCAGAAACAGAAGCAGATAAAGCAGCAAGTGATTACATTGTAAAAAGAGACCTCAAGCAGATGATTGGAGAAAAACTTGAATTGGCACAAACTATAAATACTGCTCTTCCAGTCATTACTAGGCCACCATCTCCAACTCATCATCGATAAAACCTCTACCAAGAAACCCATTGGGATCAAAAATACTAAAGTGGATATCTGACAAACAGACCCAAGTATTGACTCTGATCAAATCCAGTGGCGAGGAGAAGAAAATATCAAGGGAACAAGCACTGAGCCTGGGTGTTGAAGATCTGCAAGATCTCCTTGATCTTATACTGTGCAGGGATGAGGATGATACAGATTCGTTGGACTTTGAATTACAATTCAAAGGGCAAGTCAGGGAATTATTGATGAGGCAATAAAGATTCACAATGGCAATGTGATATTTGGGTTTGTGTTTTACAGTTTATAGCAGAGTTAAGATTACTAGGTGTGTTAATGTTTGCGGTTATATAAGAAATTTTATGTATTTGTGAATTTGGTAAGTAACTGAATTGACTTTGAAAGTCAAAGGTGAAAGAAACATGGTTGACTTGACTATTGGCATTGTTTGTTAATCCTGTTTTGCAGTAAAAATACTCTTTGAGCTTTTTTTAAGCCGTTTAATTTGTTATCCTTTTAGTGAATTTTCTTTTTCAGTTGAACCATCTAAGATAAAACACATGATTAAATCATATGGTTAAATTGTTAAGGGTCTTTATCATTTAAGTTGCTAATTGTGTGCCGTCTATTAGCTAATTATTAGTAATTTATGTTAACAGTGTTTATATTTTAACAGATGTTGACCAAAAGTCAAACAGATGTTGGCGAATAGTGAAACAGATGTTGACCTTAAGCAGATGTTTGGTTTCAGGCCAAATATCTCTTTATGAGCAAACATCTGTTTAACTTCGAACATTTGTTTAAGGCCAAACATATCTTTATTGCCAAATTCTGTTTATGGCCAAACGTATGTTTAAATCCAAACATCTGTTTAAGTCCAAGCAACTGATATAGAACGCCAAACATTTGTTTAATCCCCAACATCTGTTTAGGTCTAAACAGATGTTTAAACATCTGTTCAATCTAACATAGGTTTCCATGCATCTGTTGACTAAAAGTCAAATAGATTTTCAAACCACTGATTGACTTATCCAAATTTCTGTTGAATACTAAATGAGATGTTGACCAAAACTGAAATAGCGGTTGACCAAAAGTTAAACAGATTTTGACGAAAAACAAATGGGATGATCCGACCCGGTTACATGGGATATTTTAAACTTCTAACTTTTTAAAGATCCTCACAAAATCTCGGTTCATTTCTCTCTCCACGTTTCTTTCTACACTTTCTCCAACAAAATCTGTCATCTTCTTCGATTCCTTCCGATCTTCATCAATATCATCTTGTATAATAATAAAGGTATTGTTAAATAATCTGATTTGTTTTGTATTTTTTTATGTTTATTCTTTTAGTTAAGAATTCTATGGCCGATTATGCTTCTTGCTATTTTAATGAAGAATTGTAATCGACGGTAGTGTATTCATGTATGTCCCTGTCTTTTTTTTAATCCATTGTTGGTTATGATTGCGTTTATTGTTGCGGCTTATACTTGAACAATTATTTATAGTCCTAATTTTTTTGAATATCGGATTAATATGTACTTATTATGCATGTTATGATAGACATATATGTTTCAAAAAAAAGTGATCTGCATTTCCTGTATCTACCATTTGTGTTATCTATTGTTGATTTTATTGCATTTCACTTTTCTGATGTGCTTATCTTATTCTTATTTATGATATACCATCTGATGTATTCTCATGTGTATTTAAAAAAGTTGAATTTATTTTGATTAGTAGTTGGTATAATGTTTTTAGGTTTTTCTTTCGAATAGACACAAGTCATGTTGGACCGTGTTTCGACCCTAAACAGTCAGTTGAGAATGTTCATCTTCACATACAAAGGTGGAATCAATGCACATGAAGTTATACAGCTTTTCCTTTTCAATTCCTTCTCTTTTATTGCTTTCTGATTCAATTTTGACTAAGTTTGGTTACACAAAGCATGACCTAGTTCCGCTCCAACGTACACGACTTACTAACTAGGTTTCACTCAAGATAACTATATATAGTCCCTGTGGTTTCGCTTATACAGCATGACACATAAGCGAAACTCCCTAATGACATATAAGCAGAACTACTTCTAACCTATGTACATAAAAGCGAAACTACAACATTAATACCTAATTTGACTTTCAAGCTCCTATGTTAACCTATCTTGACCTAGGACTTAATGCAGACGTAGTCAACAGACATTCCATGCAACAACAGACTCCCCCTTGGATGTTGAAGAAGTTTTTAGCTCCGAGTCTTCAGTCTTGGTCTTTTCTCCAACTCTTTGTCTTCACATCATAAGCATTCTATCTTCACAGGTTCACAATCTTGTCCTGGCTCCATCTTCAGATTTCCCTTGATCGTTGATCCAGACTCCCCCTTTCACAGACTCCCCCTCTCGATATGCTAGAATCTGAGGTATTGATCTGGTTCAAGCTTTAACATTTAACTTCCGTAGGAATAATGAAGTCCAAAACCTGTGTCTCAAACATCAATCATTACAAACTTATCTTTTCACACAAAAACACACAATTTATCAATACTAGAAATCCACTCAAGTATTCAGGTCCAAGTTAATGACCCTGATTACTCAATTAATCTACCAAGTCCAATTTAATGACCTTGGTTGATCTTTTGACGAATCAAACTGATTTTAAAACCACAATTTTCACAATTTCCTAAAAATAACAAGTATCAACTTAATGAACTCGTTTTAACTTTGAAAATTTCTCAAACTTCAACAAAGTAATCTCTACTCATTCTTCAGCTCAGAACTTTCCTGCATCTGCTTCAGTCTTCGAGAATCCAACGATTAACTCTCCACTTTGGTTTGTCAAATATAAAGCAGAAATAAAATCTTTTTGTATTTTATAATGTGTTCTAAACTAAGAAATGAAATACAGAAAACTTAAATTGCAGAAAGTAAACAAAGTAAACTATTTACAAACTTAGTTTTGGTGAGCGTGTCAGGGAATCATATAAGCTTTTCAGACAATTTACTAGTACCGTTAAGCTTCATTTCATATTCAGACTTAAACAATTCAGCTCGATTGTCGATATACTGATCCATCTTAAATTCTCACACAGATTTCAATTTACTCAGGATACGATTTAGATGACTTATGAACTTAGGTCATTCATGTGTCCCACCTCTTGAATATACTCCCGTATCCAGAATCCCAATATTCAGTCTTACAGGTGAGTATACTACAATGATATCTGTACATAAATTAGGTATGCGAGGGCCGAGGGATCTCAGGTCGATACTTCCGTATGCGCAGAGAGATATCAGCTTCGACTTTTCAGTATGTCCCCTTTAGAGGATCTTTTAGCTACAACAGCAGCGACTATCAATTTTATTGTTTCATCAGCATGCTGAGGGTTTATGCTATGTTTCAAGCATTTTGCGGAAAGTATTATCCAAGGACTAGGTCAAACTTCCATTCAGCAGAAGTCCCGGAATAATACCCCAGACATCATTGAGTATAAAAACCTAGTATATCAGAATACGAGACCTTTCAAACGAGATTTCAGGGGTTACCTATATATCCAAGTAGTGTTCCCCACGAATTTCACACGTTTGAAATTTTAGGTTTATATCCCGAATAAATCTACTAAATGTGCGAAAACCTATCGACACATCATTAGTGAGACTGTGTAACTCATTTAATCCTTTCAATTCTTTAGCATACTGTAATTGTCTAGCCAATGTACTATCATTTTCCCTTTTTACACAAGCTCTTTTTCAGTTTTATCATGTTTTTGTATTTTTGCATTTTTTACTGTTTTTGTATTTTTCTGAAAATATATCTATTTACAACTATCTACTCCCCCTAAATACCAAAACAGGTAAAAAATCGACAAACCATTGCAGATTGTTTCTCGTCTTCATCCGCAACAGTACTCTCATCAACGCCAATTATGCCATCCGACACCGACAGAAGCTTCATACCATTCAGTTTTAACAAATATTTAAACCGATTTTTATCAAAAGCTTTGGTATGTAAATCAGCTTTCTGTTCATCAGTGTGGATTTTCTCAATTCGTATCAACTTTTTCTCGAAACAATCTCGAATAAAGTGATGACGAATTTCTATGTGTTTAGTTTTAGCGTGATGTACTGGATTCTTTGTTATGTTAATAGCGGCCTCATTATCAACAAAAAGAGGTGTGTTAATAAACTGCAAACCGTAGTCACGCATCTGTTGCTGTATCCACAGGATCTAAGAGCAGAAACTGCTAGCAGATACGTACTCCGCTTCACATGTAGATAGCGCCACAGACGTTTGTTTCTTACACTGCCAGGTAACCAATCTGGGTCCAAAGAACTGGCATCCTGCAGTTGTTGATTTTGCATTGACTTTGTAGCATCCGAAATCCGAATCGGAATACCCTTCGAGCGTAAAGTCGCCTTTTCTAGGATACCACAACCCCAATGAAGGAGTTCCTTTCAGGTAGCATAATATCCTCTTCACAATAATCATGTGCGAAGCTCTCGGGTTAGATTGATATCTTGCTGCGAGGCACGTTGGGTACATGATATCAGGACGTGAGGCAGTTAGGTACATCAAAGAACCTATCATGGAACGGAGAACGTTTCATCAGCCCTGTCTCCGGTGAGATCTGGGTGAATCCCATGATTTGTTACAAGTGGGGTAGCAGCTGGAGTAGAACTTGACATCCCAAATTTCTCTAGAATATCATGAACGTACTTCGTTTGATGAATGAAAATTCCCTCAGGTAGTTGTTCAACTTGTAATCCCAGAAAGAATTTCATCTCCCCCATTGATGACATTTCGAATTTTTGCTTCATCACTGATTCAAAATCTTTGCATAGACTTCCATTTTTTGACCCAAAAATTATATCGTCCACGTAAACTGTACTATCAGAAGATGACCGTCGACTTCTTTAGTGAAGAGAGTGGCATCCACTTTTCCACGTATGAAACTGTTGGCTAGTAGGTGTTGAGACAAAGTCTCGTACCAAGCTCTCGGGGCCTCGTGTAAACCATACAGCGCTTTGTCCAATAAGTAGACCTTGTTTTTGTGGATCGGATCGGTGATGCCCGGCGGCTGTCCGACATAAACCTCCTCTTTGACCTTCCCATAAAGAAACGCCGATTTAACATCCAACTGATATACTTTGAAGTTCTTCCAAGACGCAAATGCAAGGAAAATTCTGATTACTTCTAGTCGTGCCACAGGAGCATAGACTTCAGTAAAATCAATCCCCTCCTGTTGACTAAAGCCCTGAACAACGAGTCGAGCCTTGTTTCGTACAACAACTCCTCTGTCGTCTCTCTTACACTTAAATACCCATTTTGTATTGATTTTTCTATGACCATCCGGTAAATCCACTAGTTTCCACACTCCCAACTTTTCAAACTGACTTAACTCTTCTTGCATCACAATGACCCAAGAGTCTTCAGTAAGCGCCTCTTTGTAAGTTCTCGGTTCGATCTGCGAAATGAAACAACTTAATGAAAATTCAGTTTGTAAAGGTGCTACTATAGAATAAAAACATGTAAGGCCCTGGTCAATTTGACATCTCGTGCGAACGCCTGTTTGCAATTCTCCTATAATCAACTCCTCTGGATGATATGAAAGAGTTCGGGGCATCGCTTCATTTGGAACATCTACATTTCCCTCCAGATTAGTAACATTCTGATCTGCATCTTGTTCACCAACTTGGTTTGTTTGACTTGATATCTGGATCTGCTCCCCCTCAGAATCTGAATCACCATGATCAAATACTGGCATGTTCTCAGCTTCTTGATTATCATTCTGATCCGACTGATTACTAGGAGCAACTTCATCATCTTGTTCACCAGCATTACTAGGACCTGCTTAATCATCATTTGAAGTTTCCCGAGGTCTTCTAGAATACTCAGCTGGGAACCTTTGTTGCGACTCATATTCACGCAAAATATCCAGCTCATCAAAGAAATCTTCATCTTCCTCTGATTCTTCTCTCATGTTAAACGAATCCCACAGTTTGTCATAATGAAAACGCCATGAATCAACAGGATTCTGCGGCGGCATAGTATAACCTTGACATTCAACATTTGCAGCTTTAATAATCCGCTTCTCACTTGGAACGAAGACATGTCGCATCGGATTTGCATAACCAACAAATATTCCCTCAATGCACTTCGGACCAAACTTTCCATGAGGCTCTATAACAGTACAGGGTGACCCGAACGGTTCTAGATACTTCAAATTCGGCTTGCGATTATTGATTAGCTCAAAGCATGTTTTGTTGAACTTCTTGACAGTAAGAACCCTGTTGAGCGTATAGCATGCGGCAGAAACAGCTTCAGCCCAGAAATTAATCGGTAGCTTTTAATCTGCGAGCATAGTTCTAGCCGTCTCGATTAGTGTCCGGTTTTTGCGTTCTGCGACTCCATTCTGCTGCGGACTGTATGGAGCACTAAACTCATGCAATATACCTCTTTCATCACAAAATTCCTCCATCTTGCTGTTCTTGAATTCAGTACCATTGTCACTTCGAATTCTTTTGATACGCCTTTGGTACAGATTCTCAATTCTCTTGAACAACGCCATCAAACTATCAAAAGTTTCGTCTTTCGTCTTCAAGAACGAAACCCACGAAAATCTGGAATAATCATCAGTAACGACCAAACAGTAGTAATCTCCTGTAATGCTTTTGACATTCACAGGACCGAATAAATCCATGTGAAGTCTTTCCAGAGGTCTCGAAACTGAATTGACTTGTTTTGTAGGGTGTGACTTTTTCTTCTGCTTTCCTTTAACACAACTAATGCACTCCCCTTCCAGATGAAAACCTTTGACATGAACTCCTGTAACCAAATCGTTGTGCACCAAGTGATTCATCTTCCTTAGGTGAACATGCCCCATCTTGCGGTGCCACAATCTCGATTCTTTCTCAGTTGCTCTAGATACAAAACAATGAGCCTGACCTGTGATTGTAGTAGCTACACTCATGTCCAACACGTACAGATCATTAACTCTTGGTGCCCTCATGATAATCCATTCCTCAGGTATTACAAATCCCGGTTTTAATATCAAACATTCTTTGTCAGTGAAGTGAGTAGTATACATCCTGTCACAGATCTGGGAGATACTCAGCAAATTATTCTCCAGCTCAACAATGTAGTTAACTCTCTCAAATGTCACAATCCCGTTGGATAACGTTCCTTCACCTACAATCCTTCCTCCTTGATTACCAGCAAAACCTACGTAACCACCATTTATATTTTTCACATCATACAGCAACGCGGTCTTTCCTGTCATATGTCGTGAAGCGCCACTATCCATGATCCATCTGGATACAAGTTTTGGAAGATCCTGCACATAACAAACTATGATTTAACGAACTTCAATAAAGATGCCGATTCATGCTTCGCGATCCAGGAAGCTCCGGCAATTCAAACTGCTTAGTCAAACATGGTGTCCACCCAGGCCTCATCAGCCTTAGGTGTAACCTTGACCGTTTTAACTCTCGCAACTTGAATTTTAAAGTTTTCAGCCTTCAGAGGTGGAAAATTTGCATCATAATCAACTTGAATTGAATCCTCAGAAGGTGAAATCTTTTTCTCAGTTTTTGGTTTCCAAACTTGTTGAGATAATGCAACCCGTTTGTAAAATTTGTCATTTTTAGTTACCGACTTGATTACATCTAAAGCATGTTCGAGTAACAGCCACTCGACTTGTGCCTTCAGACTGAGCCTGTGAAGCTCTTTTCTCAAAGAACTC
This sequence comes from Helianthus annuus, assembly GCF_002127325.2. Taxonomy (NCBI): domain Eukaryota; kingdom Viridiplantae; phylum Streptophyta; class Magnoliopsida; order Asterales; family Asteraceae; genus Helianthus; species Helianthus annuus. The sequence goes on along the minus strand of NC_035437.2, from coordinate 132,670,334 downwards.
TTTATTTGATTTCGAAAAAATTTCTTTCTCTTCATCAGCAAGTGAACTCGAACTGTTCACAAACTTTTTCTTCTCAGCAAACCTTTTGTTTGGAACATTTCTTTCTGATACGGCTTACCCCCTGATAACCACCCGACCAATTGTTTCGATTCTTGTTGTTATTATAAAAACACGGTGGATTAACATATTTCTTGTTGTAAATTTTTTCTTTCTCAAAACTCATTTTTCTCTTTGTTTGACTCAAATTGTTCACTTCTGACAACTCAACTTCGACCAACTTGAAAACATTTGTCAATTTGTTCCTGTTAAAATTCTCAATCGGAAACTCAGAATCCGAAAACAACTTATCTGAACCCAACATCTTGTACATGACAAGATTTGATTCTTCATTTAAGTTGTTCTTGGACTTTTTTTTGGAATGTATTTGTCCAAGAAACACCCATCTTCCTCAGTAGTGTCACTATCCGTTTTTAGCACATTTTCAACAACACCTTTTACAATATCATTTTGGACACTATCGTCATTGGAAGATGTGAACGTGACATCAATGTTCTCCGGAAGTTTAACTTCACTTTCTTCTCCAATTTCAACCAACCCAGATTGCTTTTTCGTGTAGTTATCAAGAATAGGTGGTGGAACTTGATGAAAACCCACCCCTGTTCCATCAGAATACACATCTTCGCCAGCTTTGTTTTTCCCGATGGGTTTTGGAACAATGTGTTGCAAAACAAAGCTTGCGGAGCTATAACTGTTAAGCTTCAACTGGATTCGCTCATTTTCAATTTCAGCCTCTTGAACTTTAAGTTTCAAATTAGCGATTTCATCCAGTTGTTTGTTGATTGATTCTTCTTTTACTCTAAGCACTGCTTTTAGTTGAACGTTTTCTTTATATGTTTTACCGTTTCGATCATCATTATCTTTCATTGTGCTTTTGAGTTTTTCAAACTTTTCAGAAATCTGACGGTTTTCAAGAATTAACTTTTCATTTTCCTTTTTAACTTTTTCATGATCAATTTTATCATTTTCAATTTGGCTAGTTAATTCTCTTATCCGTTCAGTTGAAGCTTTAACTGTTTTGTCACGATCGAGAATTTGATTCTCAACGCTTCTGACTCTTGCTGTCAGATCATCAACTTTCTTTCCGTTGAGATACGTGACTGTATTACAAAATTTGCACTCTTTGTTGCAATTTTTGCAATCAACATTTCCATCAATTTGTTTACCTGACACATTTGTTGACAAGTTTGAACTGACCTGACTTTTTGACTCAGACACGGAGTTAGAGTCTACCTCAAGTGCTTTAGCAGCCAGCACTTTGTTAGCCATTTTTCCCAGGTTCTCAGCAGTCAACTCCTGCGTTGTGTCAATAACCCCAGTATCAATCTTCTTTGATTTCTCTATCTCTTCTTTCTCCTTTTTCTCATTCTCTTCTTTCTCCTTTTTCTCTTTCTCTTCTTTCTCTTTCTCATCTCCAATTCCCCACCATTTATTCTGCCAATACTCATCCTCTTCTTTGTACTCCTTGATTATGGCTTCGATATCAAGCGTTTTGTCATTGATCGCAATATTTCCATATGGGTCAAGATAACACTCCCTGTCCGGATCCCATATTCTCGCTCTCCTCGCTTCCAGATAGATACCAGAAATTCGAATGATTCTGTTTTCAGCCAACATTTTTCTGTATCTATACTTCTGCTCTTCAGTTCGGTTATCTTTCCAAGGAATAGGTTCGTTTTTCGCCATGAATGCATAACCAATTGCATCTTCTTCTGGTAGAACCTCTTTACTCCAATCATACCCTTCATCATCATAAATCACCGCAAGAGCTCTAGATTTCTCTTTGTTGTCTTCAACCTGCTTCAATCTAGGCGGCTCAGATTTATTCTAGTGATAAATCGCCTTCTTATAGTAATCATCTCTGAAAGGGTTCACCGACTCATCAGCATAAGCGTTTCTGCATTCTCGCTTGAAGTGACCTTTCTGCTTACACTTGAAGCAACTCACCTTGGACTTATCGAACCCCAATTTGGTAGATGGACCACCAATTGTCTTCCTGCCGGTAATTTCCATGAAACGTTGTGCTCGACGAACAGCACTGGCCATAGCCCAACGAATATCGATCAGCTCCATTTCTTCAGGATCTATCTGATCATAATCTTCTTTCGTTAAGTTGGTGTTGCCTATCTTTCCAGCTACTAACCCTTCATACGATTCCAACACCGATGCTAGAAAGATCATCTGCTGTTTAGCTGACTCCTTATCAAAATTCTGAGCATTCTTTAAATCTATTGTGATGTTGCATTGAAACTTTGCATCAGAATGACTTGCAGATGATGAAGATCCACTGTGATAACCACTGTGATTTCCACTACTTTGACTGCTTTGACTTTCTTTGCTTGTTGTGGACACTGATGTGCAAATTATGGTCTAATAAAAACTAAACCTAATCTAGACACCCTAGTTTTAAATTTATAACTAAGATTCTCTAAACCTAGACCACACAACCGGCAAGTGTACCGGTCAATGTAGTATAGCCTAAGTAAGTCCGAGTGTCGAACCCACGAGACTCTACTGAGTACGTTTACTAGACTCTGACTAGACTAACTCTACCCTAACTATACTTAATTGTTTTGTTGTTTGGATTTTGAGTGTTTTAATTAACTAATTAACTAATATCTTAATATTAACTAATGTGAACTAGACTACCAAGATGCAGACTGAAGGCTACTAAGGTGAAATCAAAGATGATAGGAAAGAAGGTTACCTAGGCAAGAATCCCTAGACTCATGAATAAAATCCTAACATTGGTTTTGAATGAAGACTCTGTCTAACCCGATAGACCCCCGGAAGGTAAACCGAACCAAACAGTATGACAAGTGATGAAGTGCTAAAATGGATTGACTCGAGTTATCGACCACCAAGTCCCACAACTATCAGGTATAAAGTAATTTATTCACTAAAACCCTCAAATTATGAAGCAGAAATAACTAAGAACACCGAGACCCTAGGAAACTCTAGACGCGAATAAACAAATGAACCCGAGTTATCGGCCACCCAAACTGCCAAACAATGCCCAGCTAATAACCTAACAATTCTAAATTAGATTTCTCACCTCTAGAAAAGATTGCACGTTTTAATCAATTGGTTTTAATAATTATTAAACTTGAATTAGATTTCTCACCTTCAAGGTCTAGACTGAAAGGTTACAACCTAGACCGACTCCCGGCTCTAAAGTATATTTCTAAGTATCTAGAGCAATGGAACCAACAAATAAATTATCAAACCAATCAAAACCAACACACAAATAATTAGAATCGGGTTCAAAAATTATGATTTATAAATCATCACATTCATTCAAAACCAAAAGTTAATCATTCAAACAAATCGTCTAGTTCATCAACCCTAGACAACCATAAAAGTTTAGCCAACAATCATATTCAAGAAAAATAAACAGGTCTCAAATAAATAACAAATCATGTTCACGAGTTCGACTAAAAAATCAAACTAACTCGTTCGCGAACCGACCTGATTATTGATCTCAAACTTGAACCTTGATCGTGCCTTTTTTCTTTTTCCTTTCTGCCGTCGTGTCTTTTTACAGCCGTCTTTTCCTTTTTTCTTTCCTTCTGCCGTCCAGTCTCGATATATATCCATGAGGGTTTTTTTTATTCATCAAAATTCTTTCAAAGGCCCAAACCCTTAATTCACTATCTCAGCTGGGCTTATGGTTTTTCACGGCCTCTTTTTCTTGTGGAGTTACCAATTGTATTTTTTCATTTTGGCCTAAATCAAATATTAGTTTGATCCATGACCAATATTATTTCTTTGGATTTTGGTTTGTCACGTGGCCATCTAAAAACTTACTCCACCAAATATGAGATAATACTCCATCAGCTTTAAAGTTGGACCCCAAATACAATTTCCTCACTTTTGTCGTGTACCATATGTGATTTAATCACAACTTCCATATTTTTGCCACTACTATAGCCTCTCTAACTAAACAAAATAGAGATAGGAGGCTCGACCACTTAGAGAAAATAGCTGCAAATTTCCTTCCGTCACTGGCGTTTTACTCTGCCCAACTTGCTGGTTATTTCCATATTACTCTTTTCCGTTTCATTTGCACCAGGACCTGCCAAAACACAAACTAATATAATATAATACTAAAGCTAAATAAAAACAAATAAAAACTATACAAAAATCATACATTTTATACGGGACAAATATGTGTATTTTACCACACATCAAATATCCCCACACTTAAATCTTTTTCGTCCTTGAAAAAGAATTATGCATACGAAATCAGAGATGAATAGTTACTCGGGTCAAAAATTATTTTTATTTTGTTAAAATCAAAACTTGTGTTAGCCGCGATTGCAAATATGTTTGTCCCTTTAAACCCAAACTCAGTTCTAAGCCCCTTATCATGCAAATTTAGTTCAAGTGCGGTCAATCTACCTAGGGCCTCACGCTAGAAGGTACGGTCCACCTAATCCCGCCTCAAGCTTATAGAACAAAAGGAATGATCATTGGACCAATTCCCAACCGTCTTATATCAAAACCAAGAGAATTTAAAAATCAAATATATTTTTTTTTTCAGCATTATTTTTTTTCTTTCTTCTCATTCTTTTTTTTAATGAGCGTAGACGTTGCTTTCCCTAACCCAGAGGCATTCCGGCTGTAGAGTCGCTATCCCCAGCTCGGATTACTTAGGCTTCGGTACTTTTTTATTTGCAAGTTCGATTTCACACATCCTAGAGGTATTCCGGTTGTAAAGTCACTATCCCCAACCAAGATTACATACGCCTGCGCTACTTTCATTCAGTTTCTATAGCTCATTTTTTTCTTTTTTTTTTCATGATTACAAATTCTAACGGTTTTAACTTATAACGGCATTCTTTATACTCTTATTGGCGGTTTCAATTTCCCATTTTCCATAGATGAAAACCCACTAGTAGACCGACAATTAAGGTAATATTAACTCAAAGGGACCTAAACCAAACCGGACCTATTCACATATCCCAAACTAGACACAAGCTCGACTTAATTAATCTCATATTATTATTATTTGAACCTGAACAAAAACCATCTTTTCTATCATTTTCCGTATTAATTTTGCAAACTTCTTTATTCAAAAGACATTTTTCGATTTTTTTTTAATTTTTTAATTTTTTTTATTTTTAATTTTTTTTTTGACTCAAGACTCACTAACTAAGACCTAAACGACAGTTTCCCATCCCCACACTTAAACTCTACATTGCCCTCAATGTAGGATGGAAACCGACTCAAAAGACTAAAAATAAATAAGAAATAAAAAGACTAAGGGCAAATTGGAAAGGACTTAGCTAGTTTAATAACGCATAAGCTTTAGAACTCTCGTCCAGTCCAGCTCGATCGTATAGCATTTCATTCGCGATCGGCTTTGACTCTGACTAGTACGCTTGGAAAATAGCTTGAAATTTGAAAAGCAGCTCCAAAATCACCCGAATGACGATTGAGTACGGGTGGTACATATCCAAACCTGCATAAACAAAAACAAGCAAAAACCCAAGCAGTACCGACTCTAAAAAAGACAACTAATAAAATACAAAAACTACAACTCTATACAAACTCCACAAAACCTCCCCACACTTGAACTTAATCAGGAGGTTTCTCTTTGATCTGAACCCGGTCTAACCCATTTAATTCCACCCGGTCCTCATAAACATTTAAAAATTTTGTAGTGGAATTATAATAGAATTCTAAATATTTAACCGGGTTGAAACACCAAAATATGAACTTACCTGGCAGGAGCCGCTGAAACACGATCCCAGGTGTTCTTCTCATTGCCTTCTCCCGTGGTTTTGAACTTTTACTCGCATTCGTTATCAGTACCACGGGCCAGCTGTGGTGTTCTTCCTCTTCCACCACCACTTCTTCTTTTTTGATGTCCGTCATTGGGTTTCCTGCAAGTAAAGCTTCTAAATATGCAAGGTCCCCCTCCGGATCAAATGTACCTCCTTCTTCATCTACCGACAAACCCTCTAACTCATCCGCAAATTCTCTCTCCCAAAACAGCTCATCTTCACTTCCCTCATCCTCTTCATCTGACAAATCCCATATTGGTTCGGTGGGATAAGACTCAGCATCAGAAGAATCCAGGTCAATAGGATTACCTGCCATTAAGAGAGTAGAAAGAGCAGAACAAGGTAGAGAGAATAAAAGAAAACTAACTAAAAAAAATTACACAACTATACAAGTAGCACAGATTATGTCAATTAAGTCTAATCAAAGCTAATAAACGCAATCGCCAAGAGTCCCCCGGCAACGGCGCCAAAAACTTGATGTGCAAATTATGGTCTAATAAAAACTAAACCTAATCTAGACACCCTAGTTTTAAATTTATAACTAAGATTCTCTAAACCTAGACCACACAACCGGCAAGTGTACCGGTCAATGTAGTATAGCCTAAGTAAGTCCGAGTGTCGAACCCACGAGACTCTACTGACTACGTTTACTAGACTCTGACTAGACTAACTCTACCCTAACTATACTTAATTGTTTTGTTGTTTGGATTTTGAGTGTTTTAATTAACTAATTAACTAATATCTTAATATTAACTAATGTGAACTAGACTACCAAGATGCAGACTGAAGGCTACTAAGGTGAAATCAAAGATGATAGGAAAGAAGGTTACCTAGGCAAGAATCCCTAGACTCATGAATAAAATCCTAACATTGGTTTTGAATGAAGACTCTGTCTAACCCGATAGACCCCCGGAAGGTAAACCGAACCAAACAGTATGACAAGTGATGAAGTGCTAAAATGGATTGACTCGAGTTATCGACCACCAAGTCCCACAACTATCAGGTATAAAGTAATTTATTCACTAAAACCCTCAAATTATGAAGCAGAAATAACTAAGAACACCGAGACCCTAGGAAACTCTAGACGCGAATAAACAAATGAACCCGAGTTATCGGCCACCCAAACTGCCAAACAATGCCCAGCTAATAACCTAACAATTCTAGATTAGATTTCTCACCTCTAGAAAAGATTGCACGTTTTAATCAATTGGTTTTAATAATTATTAAACTTGAATTAGATTTCTCACCTTCAAGGTCTAGACTGAAAGGTTACAACCTAGACCGACTCCCGGCTCTAAAGTATATTTCTAAGTATCTAGAGCAATGGAACCAACAAATAAATTATCAAACCAATCAAAACCAACACACAAATAATTAGAATCGGGTTCAAAAATTATGATTTATAAATCATCACATTCATTCAAAACCAAAAGTTAATCATTCAAACAAATCGTCTAGTTCATCAACCCTAGACAACCATAAAAGTTTAGCCAACAATCATATTCAAGAAAAATAAACAGGTCTCAAATAAATAACAAATCATGTTCACGAGTTCGACTAAAATAAATATATAAAAATCAAACTAACTCGTTCGCGAACCGACCTGATTATTGATCTCAAACTTGAACCTTGATCGTGCCTTTTTTCTTTTTCCTTTCTGCCGTCGTGTCTTTTTACAGCCGTCTTTTCCTTTTTTCTTTCCTTCTGCCGTCCAGTCTCGATATATATCCATGAGGGTTTTTTTTATTCATCAAAATTCTTTCAAAGGCCCAAACCCTTAATTCACTATCTCAGCTGGGCTTATGGTTTTTCACGGCCTCTTTTTCTTGTGGAGTTACCAATTGTATTTTTTCATTTTGGCCTAAATCAAATATTAGTTTGATCCATGACCAATATTATTTCTTTGGATTTTGGTTTGTCACGTGGCCATCTAAAAACTTACTCCACCAAATATGAGATAATACTCCATCAGCTTTAAAGTTGGACCCCAAATACAATTTCCTCACTTTTGTCGTGTACCATATGTGATTTAATCACAACTTCCATATTTTTGCCACTACTATAGCCTCTCTAACTAAACAAAATAGAGATAGGAGGCTCGACCACTTAGAGAAAATAGCTGCAAATTTCCTTCCGTCACTGGCGTTTTACTCTGCCCAACTTGCTGGTTATTTCCATATTACTCTTTTCCGTTTCATTTGCACCAGGACCTGCCAAAACACAAACTAATATAATATAATACTAAAGCTAAATAAAAACAAATAAAAACTATACAAAAATCATACATTTTATACGGGACAAATATGTGTATTTTACCACACATCAGACACATTCTCAGCAGTAAACGCAGTCTTGGGAGAAGTTGCTTTTGGCATCATGCTTTTTGGATAATACAAATCCAAATTCTGCTGGTAGGATGAGTGATTGACTTTGTATGTCTTCTTCAGTTCCAGCTCGTGACTTTCAAGTCTCTCAATCAACAAATCCACATTCAACTTTGAAGGCTCGATAGTGTTTTTTAGCATCAGCGCATAATATCTCCAATCCATCTCGTCAGGAAATGAATCGAACAGTTTGTCGATAAGCTCATCCTCAGGATATCTGATATCATGTCTTGCTAATTCCAGCTTCAGATGACCAAACCTTTCTATCATTTTACAGACTGACTCATTCTTTAAACATCCAAACATATCAAATTCTTTCCTAAGAAGTTTCTTTTTTACTTTTCACAATTTCAGCACTTCCTAGACATTTCGTTTCTGGCTTTTTTCAGAGATCTTTTGCATTTGAATAATCGATCAATGAGATTATGTCCTCTCGAACGGACTGGAATAACAATGCCACACATTTCTGCTCGGCAACAAATGATTCAATCTCCTCAGCTGATGTTAAAGTTTCACCATTTTTGTTTCCATCTGAATAACCAGTTTTCAGACTCCTCCAGCTGGGAAATGCGAATGCCATCAACCAATCTTCAAACTTTCTTGACCACCTACTGTATTCCTCGATAGCCATTAGCTTTGGAGCTTTATTTAATGTTCCGAAGGCACTTTCCGATTCCCAAGCTTCCTTTTTCTTCACATTCGACGGATTCTCATTGTTTTTGCTTGTAGATGAATCGTCTCCCGAATTTCCAGAAAATGCATACAAGTCACTGAATGGATTCAAGAATATATCATCCATCTTGAGTGTACCTGCAAAATCAGCAATTACTTAGAAAAATTTCGAGATTTTTAAAATCAGTGACAAATGAGTGAAATTTCTAATTTTGTGACAAATAAGCGAAATCACATATGTCACAAAAACAAAACCAGTTCTTTGACAGATAAGCGAAACCAGTTATGTTCCTAAAAGCGAAACTATGTGTCCGTATGAGCGGAACTACTCAATGTCGGTATGAGCGAAACTGGTAAAGTTCGTATGAGCGAAACTAGCTGGTTCGTATTAGCGAAACTACAAGATGTCACTATGAGCGAACCTACCAAGTTCGAATGAGCGAAACTAGTTTTTAATCAGTTTTTACCATTTTTAAGCCGTATTTTAATCTGATTCTTTCTAGGGTTTGCTATTACTATGTTTCACACGTTATACTCGAAAATCAGGCCATTTCAACCGTAGGAACCAGTTCAAATCGAAAAAGTATGAAAGAAAGTGAGTAGAAATGAGAGAATTCTGTAGAATCAAGCTGTAGTAGTATAAACTCCTCGTCCTGAGCTCTGATACCACTTGTTGGACCGTGTTCCGACCCTAAACAGTCAGTTGAGAATGTTCATCTTCACATACAAAGGCGGAATCAATGCACATGAAGTTATACAACTTTTCCTTTTCAATTCTTTCTCTTTTATTGTTTTCTGATTCAATTTTGACAGAGTTTGGTTACACAAAGCATGACCTAGTTCCGCTCCAACGTACACGACTTACTAACTAGGTTTCTCTCAAAATGACTATATATAGTCCCTGTGGTTTCGCTTATACAACATGACACATAAGCGAAACTCCCTAATGACATATAAGCGGAACTACTTCTAACCTATGTACATAAAAGCGAAACTACAACATTAATACCTAATTTAACTTTCAAGCTCCTATGTTAACCTATCTTGACCTAAGACTTAATGCAGACGTAGTCAACAGACATTCCATGCAACAATAAGTCACTATCTTGTTTTTCTATACAATTTATTCAGCTGATGATCCTTCATGTATATTTGTGATACTTAATCGGAAAAGTAGGTTTTAAGTTTTAATTATATGATTTGATGTAAATATATATATATATATATATATATATATATATATATATATATATATATATATATCGATATGATAAGGAATTACATGTATTCTCACCTTTTTGATGTTGTCTATTGTTATTTTGATATATATTAGTTGTATCATCTTTTTTTAGATGTTCTGCATACCTTAATGGATTGTATTCATTTGTTTCATAATGTTACTGATTTTGAATCTATATGATTGATACTGTTACAGTTTTATGTGAGAATGATTTATGGATTTCCGTGTTACCTTCAAAGCAGTAAAAGGAAATGTTTGGTTAGTAGTTTCATCCGATCTTAGTTTAACACTTAATTTTAATTTTTTAGTATGATAATTAACAATAAAAGTGTTTCTTTTATTTATGCTTAGATTTTGCCAAAACAGTATCAAAATTGGATTCAACAGTTTAATTATCCAATTGGAAATACAAATATCCGAACCACAAATGGAAATGTTTTTAAAGTCAAGATCTATCCCCTAAGCAATGGCAGATATTATTTTTATAATGGTTGGTGTCAGTTGGTAGACAGTTTGAAAATACCTTCAGATTCATGGTTGATATTTCATTATGAAGAAGCATTACAAAGTTTCAGAATATTGTATTTTTATCAAGACATTGCTCTTTCTCCTTGTGAAGAGTTTTACTACAAACCATCTGGTAATGAAGATTATGTGGTATGTAACTTCGAATATTATTCAACATGTAATTTTATTGGAGATACAGTTGTTTAATTGTTGTGTTTTATTTTTTTACTTAATTTTCTGATATGTTTTTACTAATGTACTATATAATGTGTTTTATTCTGATTGTAGAGTATTAATCGTTCTTTTGTTCATCACAAGATGTTAAACACTATTCCTTCATATCCGATTGTTATTAAAGGATCTGAAAACCAGAACTGGTCTGTAGGGATGGAAGATATCAACAATGAACTTTACATAATTACCGGATGGAAGGAGATAAAGAATGACTTGTCATTAACTGCTAATCATCTCACTGTCTTTGAGATGATTGATCTTCAGACTTTTCAAATCACGGTTTTCAATTGTCCTACCTGTGATTTAGTGCTTCCACCTGAGGTTTGTGTTGTTGTGTCACACCCCCAAAATCCACCCGCGGAGTACCACCGCTTGGGAGCGTGACTGACCAGGATCAAGCCATCAATCATATCAAACATAGCATTTAATAATAAAAGTAATTAATGTAAATCATCATGACATGATTGATGTTTCAAAACCAAACATTGTTTAAGTAGCGGAAGCATAGTAATGTAACTCAAAATAGTTATACGTTCAATTGTTTATCCACGATCCGTATTCCCACAACGACCTGCTCCTCCCTGTGCAAGCTCCCAGTATACCTAAGGTCCTGCAAGGCATGCAGCAAATAATCAACAAACTAGTTGAGCGAGTTCACAGTAAGTTCATAGTGTAGTGTGCATGTTTAACTAGTGGGGGTTTCCCAGACTAGTGTGTACTAAAGGTGGGGGCTTCCCAAACCTTGTGTTCATATTACGGGTGGGGGCTTCCCATGTTTATCCTGGCTAATGAGGGCTTCTCATTAACGGTACTTACTAGACTAACTTCCAACCATGTGTTCTTCTTTACCGAGAACAGGAAAACGTACAGGGTCACGTAGGCTTTACGTGACGTGCCCTTCCCCGAGGACAGTGGTACGCGTGGGGGCTACGTAGGCTTTACGCAGCGTGGCCTTCCGACCTGGAAGCCAGTGGATGGTATTGGGTTACGTAGGCTTTACGTAACGTGTCCTCCCGACCCGGGAGACAAATGGCAAATACTGGGTTACGTAGGCTTTACGTAACGTGTCCTGACTAACCTGAGGACGATGGTCTATAGTCTAGAGAATGCGTAAGTACGAGTAACTCTTTTAACAATAACATATCCAACCCAATTCCCAACCCGGGAATCCCATGCCTTGGCTGTGTGAACTCACCTTGGTTTGCTCGGCAGATACCCAAAGAGTACAGGTAGCAAGTAAATGGTCAACCACGTCCTATCATGGTTATTATGCAAGTCAGGTTCGTGTATAGCACGCTTGTATCACTTATGATATCGAGTATGATCATGGCAAATCACATAAACGTGTCAGCAGTTCAAATCATGTAACGAGTCCAAGTAGTCGGCCTAAACAGCTAAGCAGTCCAATTAGCAGTCAAGAGCATACTTGTGCGTGTTAACCCTGGCCCAACATAATCCCGGCCCAAATAGTAAACGCATACTAGTCCAATAACAAACAGTTCACAATTTCAATCATTTGGCCCAAACGGTTGGGCCCGTGGCAGTGTAGGCCCAAACAGATGTACGTGCAAAGGTGGTCTCGAGTCGCAACCAATGATCTCGAGTCGCAACTGGGTTACGAGTCGCAACAGCTGGTTGCGAGTCGCAATGGTGATTTCGGCTCATCATGGTCTGGTTACGAGTCGCAACGGGACTCGCAACCATGGTCTCGGCTTGTGCTGTTTGTGGTCTCGAGTCGAGACTGTGAGGTTTCGACTCGCAATCTGAGTCGCAACCGTGTGTGTAACTGGTTTCCATAATTCTAGTCAATTAAACTCCGTGATTTCAGCTAACACCTTGGACAGTTTCACAATTTCGATCAATCAACAGTTAATTCAGATTTCATGCATATTCATAACAATTCAAGAACATCGAACCAGTTATAAATCAGTAATTGTGCATATGAACCATATCTTTTAACATTCAATTAGATTAATCCTTGAAACATAACTATCCCGTAGCCTACCAATTCTAACACCCGAAACAATATATGATAACCGATTACTAGACCATGCATTCAAGAACATATACGACAAACCACGACCCGAATCATAGCACATAACCATGGATTAATCAGCATCATACAATTCCGATTTCGTGACTATCTAACCGATTAACAAGATTATTATCATCACACATCATCAACAACTATCCGAATGACCATGAAAACACGTATAAACAACATGCTATCTAACAATACAAATCACAACCACACTAACCGGATTAGGGAAGAAGAAGAGGACAATCCGAATGGAGATGTTCTTGCCGTCGGTTCCAAGCACACGAGAGAAGGAGCGGAAATCGCCTAGGGTTTGTGTGTGTGGTGTTTTGCAAAAGTAGTAAAACAAACCCCTAATCCCGGTTTTGTGTTGCGAGTGGGGGAGTGGGCCGAGCCCATCCGGTTACTTCTAAGGGTCCGTGAACAAGGTGTGGCCCAAAGGGCTTGTGCACTCGAATGTAGTGTTGTGCGGATCGGTTTAAATTGTGCGGTTTGGGTTCGCGAACACATAATCATTCATATAGCATGCATACACATATGGCACATAACATCATAACATTCATTCTCGTAAGCACGTAATGTTACATCAAAGCAAGTCTAAAGTTCGAGTTGTCACATTATCCCCAACTAATTGGAAATTTCGTCCCGAAATTTGGTATGCACTTACTGAGGAAGCTAGGTAAACTGTACTGTTCACTGATTTTCCTGGGGTGTCACATCCTCCCCCCGTTGATCTGGAATTTCGTCCCGAAATTCCGAAGTAGTAGCTTCAGCCTCAGTAGTGGTAGCATTGGTTTCGAATAACTGGGGGTACTTTTCTGTCATCCTGTCTTCGTGTTCCCAGGTGTACTCTGGGCCACGTTTGGAGTTCCAACGAACTCGAACAAGAGGGATTCTCTTGTGTTTGAGGACCTTCACATCCCGGTCCGTGATTTCTACTGGTTCCTCGACGAACTGCAACCGCTCGTCGATAGTGAGTTCCTTAAAAGGAATGATGAGGTTTTCATCTGATAGGCACTTCTTCAAGTTCGATACATGAAAAACATTGTGAACTGCCCCGAGTTCAGCTGGTAGTTTTAGCTTGTATGCTACTTTGCCAATCTTTTCTATGATTTCGAATGGTCCGACGTACCGCGGATTTAGTTTGCCCCGTTTGCCAAAACGAACCACACCCTTCCAGGGTGAGACTTTCAATAAAACCCGGTCCCCGACCTGAAATTCCAATGGCTTTCTACGCTTGTCCGCGTAGGCTTTCTGACGGTCGCGTGCTGCCGCCATGCGTTGTCGTATTTGTGCAATCTTTTCTGTGGCGTCCACTACGATCTCTGGACCCGTGATCTGACTATCCCCTACCTCTGCCCAGCAGAGGGGTGACCGGCATTTACGTCCGTACAATGCCTCGAATGGAGCGGCTTGTATGCTGGTGTGATAACTGTTATTATACGAGAACTCCACCAAAGGGAGGTGCTTTTCCCAGCCGTTGCCGAAGTCTATAACGCATGCCCGAAGCATGTCTTCAAGCGTTTGGATCGTTCGCTCAGACTGCCCATCCGTCTGGGGGTGATATGCTGTGCTCATGTCTAATCGTGAGCCGAAATATTTATGCATCGCTTGCCATAGTTCTGACGTGAATCGTGCGTCGCGATCCGAAATGATGGATGTGGGCACCCCGTGCCTCGAAACAACTTCTTTAAGATAGACGTCTGCTAGAGTGGAGAACTTATCCGTTTCCTTTATAGGTAAGAAGTGTGCAGACTTGGTGAGTCGATCCACGATCACCCGTATGGTATCATTCCCACGCTGGGATCTAGGTAGGCCTGTAACAAAATCCATGGAAATTTCTTCCCATTTCCATTGAGGTATCTTAGGCTGTTGAAGTAGGCCAGCCGGTTTCTGATATTCAACCTTGACCCTCGCACAGGTCAAGCATTTTCCGACGTATGTAGCGATGTGGGCCTTCATACTAGGCCACCAATAAGTAGTGCCGATGTCGTGGTACATTTTATCCGACCCTGGATGTACCGAGTAGCGAGACTTGTGAGCTTCATCCATCACAAGTTCGCGTAGACCGCCATAAAGTGGGACCCAAATACGGCCCGTTACATAGTAGGCGCCGTCTGCCTTCTGTTCCATTTGTGGTCGTGAGCCGCGTAAGGCTTCAGCCTTGACGTTTTCGGGCTTCAGTGCTTCTGTCTGAGCAGCTCGTATCTGTGCAGGAAGGCTAGACTGAATCGTAAGCTGTAGCGCTCGCACGCGCCGTGGTAGAGTGTCTTTCCGACTGAGGGCATCGGCCACAACGTTGGCTTTGCCTGGATGATACTTGATAGCACATTCATAATCGTTCAGTAGTTCAACCCATCGTCGTTGACGCATGTTCAAATCCTTCTGCTTAAGAATATGCTCGAGACTCCTGTGATCGGTGTAAATCGTGCACCTGGTACCGTACAGGTAGTGTCGCCATATCTTAAGCGCGAAAACAACAGCTCCCAGCTCTAAATCGTGCGTCGTGTAGTTGCGTTCATGAACCTTGAGTTGACGTGAAGCGTAAGCAATAACCTTGTCGCGCTGCATTAACACACATCCAAGTCCCCGAATGGATGCATCACAATAGACCACGAAGTCATTCGTGCCTTCAGGCAAAGAGAGGATAGGTGCACTGCAAAGTCTATCCTTTAGGTGCTGAAAAGCAGTCTCCTGGGGCTCTCCCCAGCGATAGGTAACACCCTTCTGTGTCAGTAGCCTAAGCGGCTGAGCAATCTTCGAAAAGTCTCTAATAAACCGTCTGTAGTAACCTGCCAAACCCAAGAATTGGCGTATTTCTGTCGGCGTACGCGGTGCAGGCCAGTTTCTGATCGAATCTACCTTGGATGGATCGACATGGATCCCATCCCTGTTCACTACATGGCCTAAGAAGTGGACTTCACGAAGCCAGAATTCGCATTTAGAAAGCTTGGCGTACAACTGTTCCTTTCGAAGGAGTTCCAATATAAGGCGAAGATGCTGCTCGTGTTCCTCCTGACTCTTGGAGTAAATCAGGATGTCGTCGATGAATACTATGACAAACTTGTCAAGATAGGGTTTGCATACCCTGTTCATAAGATCCATAAATACGGCAGGCGCGTTCGTTAACCCGAACGGCATGACAAGAAACTCGTAGTGACCATAACGAGTTCTGAAGGCTGTCTTAGAGACGTCCTCATCCCGGACTCTCAGCTGATGGTACCCCGACCTCAAATCTATCTTCGAATAGTAGCACGACCCTTGCAACTGGTCGAATAAGTCGTCGATGCGTGGAAGAGGATAACGGTTCTTCACCGTCACCTTGTTGAGTTCACGGTAGTCGATGCACATCCTGAACGTACCGTCCTTCTTTTTCACGAAGAGTACTGGAGCTCCCCAAGGCGAAGAGCTTGGACGAATGAAACCCTTTTCCAAGAGTTCCTGCAGTTGCTTTGACAATTCCTCCAATTCCGATGGAGCTAGACGATATGGTGCGCGAGCTATGGGTGCTGCTCCTGGAGCGAGCTCGATTTGGAATTCGACCTGACGATGAGGCGGTAAGCCAGGTAAGTCTTCAGGAAACACCTGAGGAAAGTCACGTACAATTGGAATATCCTCCAATTTCTTTTCTTTTGCTGATGCGTCTGAAACAAGAGCCAAAATGGCTGTGTGACCCTTACGTAAGCATTTCTGAGCCTTCAAGAAAGAGATGATGCCAACCACTGCACCACTCTTGTCGCCTTGAACTTCGAGAGGTTCCTGACCAGAACGAGGAATGCGAATAACCTTCTCGCTGCATAAGATTTCTGCCTGATGTTGGGATAGCCAATCCATCCCAATCACAACGTCGAAACTACCCAAAACTATGGGAATGAGATCAATAGAGAAGGCTTGACCAGCTAAGATAAGATCACAACCCTGAACTACGTGCGTGGCTTCTAGACTTTTACCGTTAGCTAACTCTACTACATGTTTGGTGGGTAAAAGTGTTGGTGCACGTTTTAGCAGTTGACACATTTTCACAGACATATAGCTTGTATCCGCACCCGAATCAAACAAAACAGTAACGTAAATATTGTCGAGGAGAAACTTACCCATTACAACGTTGGGATCGTTCACTGCGTCGCCTCGACCTAGTACGAATGCACGACCACGAGCTTCATTGCCGTTGTTGTTGTTTCCCCCGCTGTTGTTATTCCCGTTGCCCTGATTGTTGTTGTTGCGGTTCTGGTTCTGGTTCAACTGAGGGCAATCTCGTTTGAAATGACCTTCAACCCCACACTGGAAACATCCCCGGTTTCCACGCTGTGGCTGCTGCTGCTGCTGCTGCTGCTGGTTCTGTGAGCGGGTTGCTGAGGCTGCTGATTCTGGTTCGCAGGCCGTGGACTCCTACAGTCTTTGGCCTCGTGGCCCATCTTAAGACACCTTTGACAACGACCCTTGTTACACGGGCCGTGGTGATGCCTGTTGCAGTTGTGGCACCTAGGTTGACTACCCTGATATCTCCTCTGTCTGTGACTACCAGAGGATTGCTGACTGGGACTCTGGTAATGGTCAGTCTTCTGTTGCTGAGCTTGAGACTGAACGGATGCTGAGCCTCTGCTAGAATCTCCATCCCACTTTCTTTTACTGTCCCCAGATGTAGCAGGAGTAACTGAGGTGGTGACGTTAGCAGTAGCATTAACACGCTTGGGCAGTTTATTCTGATCCACTGCCTGATCGGTGATACGGTGAGCGAGACGCTGGATTTCTTGGATGTTATCGAGATTAGCCGACGTCACGTGGCTCTGAATTTCTGGCGCCAATCCCTTGAGATACATCTCAATGCGCTTGTATGGAGGGTCCACCATAGTTGGACACAGAACGGCCAGCTCATTCGACCGTTTAGTATACGCTTCGATTTCTGATCCAACCATTTTCAGATTATACAACTCGTCTTCCAGCTTGTGAATATCTTCACGTGTACAGTACTCACGCTTGATGAGTTCCTTGAAATCGTTCCATGGGGTGGCGTTAGCAGCTGCCAACCCGAGAATTTGCACCTGCGCGTTCCACCAGGTTAGCGCGATTCCTTCCAAAGTGCCGGTGGCAAACTTGACCTTGCGAGCCTCAGGGCACTCGCACATTTCGAATACTGATTCTAACTTTTCAAACCAATGGAGGAGTCCCACTGCCCCCTCTGTGCCGCTGAAAGAGTTTGGACGACAGTCCATGAAGTTCTTGAATGTGCAGACAGGCTGCTGCGCGTGTTGACCTATTGTGTACGAATAGGACGAAGTTAAATACGAGAGTTAATGTAGGATCTAAAGATCCTAGTGTGTGCCTATACTGCAGGATATTCTACCTGCTTGAGCTGCTGCAACTGCCGCAGCAACTTGAGCTTGAACAAGAGCCTCTAGCTGGGCTTGTGTCATGTTGATTCGTCCAGACATGATCTTCATTGTAACAAGTAGCATAGGTAAGAATGGTTCGCGAATAGGGCGATGACAGAAAAGTGTAAGCACGTAGGGATTCTCATGCTATAGTATCATGTGTATCTAAACGTAATGCGAGCAAAGTTCTAAGCAGTTCTAGCAAACAGGCAATAATCATAACCTTATTACCTAGGATGTCGAGTCTTGCACGTGGAGCGAAGCGTCGTTGTGGATCGTTGAGAGCACTGTTCTGGTTATAGTCCGGTTTTAATAAAAACGTTTTCCCATATTAAAACCAAGTTCTCTATAACCAATGGCTCTGATACCAATCTGTCACACCCCCAAAATCCACCCGCGGAGTACCACCGCTTGGGAGCGTGACTGACCAGGATCAAGCCATCAATCATATCAAACATAGCATTTAATAATAAAAGTAATTAATGTAAATCATCATGACATGATTGATGTTTCAAAACCAAACATTGTTTAAGTAGCGGAAGCATAGTAATGTAACTCAAAATAGTTATACGTTCAATTGTTTATCCACGATCCGTATTCCCACAACGACCTGCTCCTCCCTGTGCAAGCTCCCAGTATACCTAAGGTCCTGCAAGGCATGCAGCAAATAATCAACAAACTAGTTGAGCGAGTTCATAGTAAGTTCATAGTGTAGTGTGCATGTTTAACTAGTGGGGGTTTCCCAGACTAGTGTGTACTAAAGGTGGGGGCTTCCCAAACCTTGTGTTCATATTACTGGTGGGGGCTTCCCATGTTTATCCTGGCTAATGAGGGCTTCTCATTAACGGTACTTACTAGACTAACTTCCAACCATGTGTTCTTCTTTACCGAGAACAGGAAAACGTACAGGGTCACGTAGGCTTTACGTGACGTGCCCTTCCCCGAGGACAGTGGTACGCGTGGGGGCTACGTAGGCTTTACGCAGCGTGGCCTTCCGACCTGGAAGCCAGTGGATGGTATTGGGTTACGTAGGCTTTACGTAACGTGTCCTCCCGACCCGGGAGACAAATGGCAAATACTGGGTTACGTAGGCTTTACGTAACGTGTCCTGACTAACCTGAGGATGATGGTCTATAGTCTAGAGAATGCGTAAGTACGAGTAACTCTTTTAACAATAACATATCCAACCCAATTCCCAACCCGGGAATCCCATGCCTTGGCTGTGTGAACTCACCTTGGTTTGCTCGGCAGATACCCAAAGAGTACAGGTAGCAAGTAAATGGTCAACCACGTCCTATCATGGTTATTATGCAAGTCAGGTTCGTGTATAGCACGTTTGTATCACTTATGATATCGAGTATGATCATGGCAAATCACATAAACGTGTCAGCAGTTCAAATCATGTAACGAGTCCAAGTAGTCGGCCTAAACAGCTAAGCAGTCCAATTAGCAGTCAAGAGCATACTTGTGCGTGTTAACCCTGGCCCAACATAATCCCGGCCCAAATAGTAAACGCATACTAGTCCAATAACAAACAGTTCACAATTTCAATCATTTGGCCCAAACGGTTGGGCCCGTGGCAGTGTAGGCCCAAACAGATGTACGTGCAAAGGTGGTCTCGAGTCGCAACCAATGATCTCGAGTCGCAACTGGGTTACGAGTCGCAACAGCTGGTTGCGAGTCGCAATGGTGATTTCGGCTCATCATGGTCTGGTTACGAGTCGCAACGGGACTCGCAACCATGGTCTCGGCTTGTGCTGTTTGTGGTCTCGAGTCGAGACTGTGAGGTTTCGACTCGCAATCTGAGTCGCAACCGTGTGTGTAACTGGTTTCCATAATTCTAGTCATAAACTCCGTGATTTCAGCTAACACCTTGGACAGTTTCACAATTTCGATCAATCAACAGTTAATTCAGATTTCATGCATATTCATAACAATTCAAGAACATCAAACCAGTAATAAATCAGTAATTGTGCATATGAACCATATCTTTTAACATTCAATTAGATTAATCCTTGAAACATAACTATCCCGTAGCCTACCAATTCTAACACCCGAAACAATATATGATAACCGATTACTAGACCATGCATTCAAGAACATATACGACAAACCACGACCCGAATCATAGCACATAACCATGGATTAATCAGCATCATACAATTCCGATTTCGTGACTATCTAACCGATTAACAAGATTATTATCATCACACATCATCAACAACTATCCGAATGACCATGAAAACATGTATAAACAACATGCTATCTAACAATACAAATCACAACCACACTAACCGGATTAGGGAAGGAGAAGAGGACAATCCGAATGGAGATGTTCTTGCCGTCGGTTCCAAGCACACGAGAGAAGGAGCGGAAATCGCCTAGGGTTTGTGTGTGTGGTGTTTTGCAAAAGTAGTAAAACAAACCCCTAATCCCGGTTTTGTGTTGCGTGTGGGGGAGTGGGCCGAGCCCATCCGGTTACTTCTAAGGGTCCGTGAACAAGGTGTGGCCCAAAGGGCTTGTGCACTCGAATGTAGTGTTGTGCGGATCGGTTCAAATTGTGCGGTTTGGGTTCGCGAACACATAATCATTCATATAGCATGCATACACATATGGCACATAACATCATAACATTCATTAGATCATATAATTTAGTTCTCGTAAGCACGTAATGTTACATCAAAGCAAGTCTAAAGTTCGAGTTGTCACATGTTGTTAAACAAAAGGTGATAAAAGAGATTTTGTTGAGTTCAGATAGTGAAGCTGTACAGGACGTCATTGATGTTAATGATAGTGGTATGGTTGTTGAGAATGAAGATAATCAGATCGTACCTATTTCTTTCCGGGTGGACGGTCATTTTGTAAGTTTGTGATGATGAGTTTACTAATATATAATACTTTAGTCAGATTTTAAAGATGTGTTAATTCTTTGTTTATTGAATTGTTCGTTGTTTGTTACAACGGCTTTTTAAAAAACAAGCTGAAGATCTTGGACTGAATCGTAAGATGGGTTTGAAGATTGTGGACGTGGCAGGTGATGTTTGGAATATTCAAGCTGCTATAGGTTCATCTCGAGGTCAACCAAGATATTATCTGCAAGGAATGAGAAAGTTTGTGAGAGATAAAGGCATGGTTTCAGGTCAAGCATTTACACTTAACTTTGTGAAACGTAAAAAGTTTTTTATGTTCAGATGAATGTTTGTGGTTTGAAGAAGGCAAATGCAGAAGCATACATTGAACCAAATTTTTGGGTTGTAGTTGTTTTCTTTTTGAAACTGATACTAGACTTGTTTGTTTAGTTTTGAAGTTGTGATTCTAAAACTATATATCTACATGTAAATTATAAGCTCTATGTCTAACGGAAACAATGTGGAGATATGAACTAAAAACAATATACTCCGTTTTACTTTTGGTCAATATCTGATTGACTTTTGGTCGTATTAATAACAGTATAAGATGGTTGATGGAATGTGGTCGTATTAATAACAAATAGTAATTAATCTAAATAACTTTCTCGAGCCCGGGAAGCAATCCTTTCATCTTGTGCAACTAACCATGGAGTAACAGGCTGAGGGGGAGTTTAGTTTGTAAGCATGCTTGTAATCTTTTGCTTTGATTTGTAATCTTTCAACTTAATGAAAAGCAAATGTTTATCAAAACTATCTTCCTCTTTGATTGTGTTTACAAAGTTTGTTGTTCATTTCCGCTGCACTTAAACTCTGTTCATTTCTATTTGATTTGTTCAAATTATACAAACAAACACAATCACGAAACCCTCCGATCCTAACAAGGTTAGCTAACGGACTAACTACCGGTGTTTGTGTTAGTGTGTTGCGTGTTCCGTAGCATCGCGCGGGTTCCTTACTATAATAATATGGTAACTATGCGTTAATAAGGATCACATGTGGAGTTACATTTTGTGAATTTATTGTTTCTTGAACGTTTTTTTCCTGTAAGGTACTGATTGTTCATTTGTTTAAAAGTATATTAATAACTTTCTGCATACTGGGAAGCAATCCTGGTGATGTAAAAACATTGATGTTGAATCCAATGAGATGCTTGATGTAATGAGGTCGTATTAATAAGAAATAATAATTGATATAACTAAGTTTTCCGAGCCCGGGAAGCAATCTCGGGTAAAAACCTAGTTTAGTAAATAAACACAACCTTTGGATTGAAGGGAGCACGTGAGAGCTAGCCTGATCACAGAACGATAGAGTAAGCATTGAACGGTGCGTAAAGTAGCTTGTCGAGTGAGATAGTGTCGAATGGTGAGTCGATCGGATAATCATCTGGACGGATGGTCATCCGGGCAGATGACCATTCGGACGGTTGGTCATTCGATTGAGTGAGTGTGTTTGTAAATCGTTTCAACTTTTGGAGTTTTCGTTGTAGTATAAATCAAGTCATTCGATCGGATGGTCATCCGGACGGATGGCCATTCGATCGGATGTCTATTCGATTGAAAATGTGATATTCTTTGAAGTTTTGATCAAATTGTTTAAGTGTTGAAGGTTGTAAAGAACAAATCACCTGGTCGAATAGTCATTCGATCGGATGGTCATCCGATCAGATGGCTATTCGATTAGCGATCTGATGTTTTGAAAAACTTGTAGAATTTTCTAAGTTTAAAAGTTGAAGTTTTAACGGAGACGGCGTGACGACGTGTCAAACAACGGAAATCACGCCAAGTTCAGCTCAGCCGATCGGATGGGAGTCACCCCATTCGATCAGACTAACTATTCCTGACGAAGTTTCATGTTCAACCCGTAGGTCGGTCGTCTTTTCCGGTGGAAATCTGTTCTCAAGCCGATTCTCAACTAGAGTATGAGTAGAGAGCCTGAATGAGTCTAGATTCCATCGGTTCTTAGTTGAAAAGTGAAGAAAGTTGAGGAAAAGTTTGAAAAGAGATGAAATCAGTTGAAAATGTTGAAGTTTTGCTGAGATTCGTGTAAAATAGTGTGGAAATCCTTTAGATCTAGACAAATCTTTATGAGATGATGTCACACAACAATTTGCACAAGATACCGTGATGACATCACCTTCCAGAAGTCCAAATCAGGTGATTTCATGGTGGAAATCAGTGATTTCAGTAGAGAAGATGATGGAGATGTGTGTGGTGATGGTGGAAGTACAAGATTTAGGAAGAAAAATTACAAAAATAGCCTGGAATAGAGAGAAACGTGCTTGAGAACGAGCTAGGAGCGAGTTGGTCGGATAGAGTTGTCACATCAATGAACAGTGATGTGACAGGTGAGTATTTATAGGGTGAGAGGAGATAAGGCGGTGGAGTGCGTGGGTCGGTTCGCCAGTCAATCGGATGGCCATCCGATCGGATGGTCATCCGGTCGGATGTCCATTCGATCAAGAGGTCATTCGATCAGACGGCTCGTACGAGTTGGTTTTCCGACTTTCTTTTCGTGCGTTGAGCGTTGCGTTGAGTTTAAGCGAGTTGCGAGTGAGCGTTGCGATGAGATAACCATATAACATTAACCAAGTAAGCACACAAATAACACACATAACATATAATTGCATAAAAGTAAATCTGCGTTTTGAGTTGCGATGAGATTGCGATGCGATAGCGATGTGATAGCGTTTAGTATAAACATGCGATGTAATATGCGATAAAATGCGTTTAAATAGTATGCGTTGTAAACTGCGTTAAATGCGATAATCTCGTTTTGAATAAGAGTCGTCAATGCGTTGTAGAACAAAGTTTAAAAATATCGTTAACCAATATATCGATTATCGCAACGGGTTAAACTATTTATCGAATCTCGAGAGTACAAGTCAATTAAGCACGAAATGTCAGATCTGAGTAACGACATGACTTGACCTTGACTTTGACTTTGACATTACTTTGACTTTGACTTTACTTTCACTTTGACTTTTTGGAAAGTCGGGTTGTTACAGCCTCCCCTACTTTAGGGAATTTCGTCCCGAAATTAAGGCGCAGGCATAACGATGAGATGTGGATATTTAGCTTTCATATCACTCTCGAGTTCCCAAGTGAACTCGGCGCCACGTTTGCCTTCTCAGCGAACCTTCACTATAGGAATGCGGGAGCGTCGGAGTTTCTTGGTCTCTCAGTCCATGATCTCTACTGGCTTTTCCACGAAGTGTAATGTTTCGTCCACTTGCAAATCCTCAAGAGGGACATGCAAATTCTCTTCGGCTAGACACTTCTTGAGGTTTGAAACGTGGAAAGTCGGATGTACGTTGCTGAGTTCCTCCGGTAATTCGAGTCTGTAAGCCACTTTGCCAATTCTTTCTAGAATCTTAAAGGGTCCAACGTATCGAGGCGCTAGCTTTCCTTTCTTGCCGAATCAGATCACCCCCTCCCAAGGTGAAACCTTTAGGAGTACGTGACCGCCAACTTCGAACTCAAGGGGCTTGCGGCGTTTATCGGCGTAACTCTTTTGACGACTCCGAGCTTTTAAGAGATTGTCTCGTATCTGGAGGATCTTGTCAGTCGTTTCTTGTACTAACTCAGGACTGGTAATTTGTACGTCTCCGATCTCGTGCCATACAATCGGCGATCAACATTTTCTTCCATATAATGCCTCAAATGGTGCCATTTGAATGCTAGAGTGATAATTGTTGTTGTACGAGAATTCGACTAAAGGTAAATGCGAATCCCAATTACCACCAAAATCTATAACGCACGAGGGTGCGTATCGTGAGCTCAGTCTCACCGTCGGTCTGGGGATGGAAAGCGATACTGTGATTAGGAGTAGTACTGAGAGCAGATTGAAAAGTTTCCCAAAGGCGCGAGGTAAATCGACCACTGCGGTCAGAGATGATGTCACGAGGTGTCCCATGTCGACAAATGATTTCGTCGGTATAGATTCTTGCTAATCGTTCAACCTTATAGTCTTCTCGTACCGGCAGAAATTGAGTGGATTTCGCAAGACGATCGACGATAACCCAAATGCTATCGTGACCTGATGGCGTGCGCGGAAGTTTCGTAATGAAGTCCATAGCTATAGTCTCCCATTTCCACATCGGGATCTCGGGTTGTACGAGTAAGCCAGAGGGTCGTTGGTGTTCAACCTTGAATTTTGAACAAGTCAGGCATTTCGAAAGATATAGAGCGATATCCTTGTTCATTCCTGGCCACCAATACCGGGCATGGAGGTCCTGGTACATCTTGTCGGCACCAGGATCAATGGAGTATCGTGATTTGTGGGCTTCAGTCAGCAATATCTCCCGAAGGTTGTTGCAACTAGGGATCCAGATGCGATCGAGGTAGTAATAGATACCGTTCGATTTGGTGACAAGCTGAGTTTTAGCACCACACTTCATTTCCTCTTTCAAGGTATTCTCAATAAAGCATGCGTGCTGTGCATCGCGAATTAGGGCTTCGAGGTCGTGTTGGGCTTGAACATTACGAACACTATGTAAATAGCTTCGTCGGCTAAGAGCATCGGCAACGACATTTGCGTTGCCTGGGTGGTAACGTATCTCACAGTCGTAGTCGTTGAGAAGTTCAACCCATCTGCGTTGGCGCATATTCAGTTCTTTCTGGTTCAAGATGTGTTGCAGGCTCTTATGGTCTGTGAAGACCGTACACTTAGTACCATACAGGTAGTGTCGCCAAATCTTTAACGCAAAAACAACTGCACCGAGTTCGAGATCGTGGGATGTGTAGTTTTTCTCATGGACCTAGAGCTGACGAGAGGCGTACGTGATAACCTTGTCCCGTTGAATGAGAACACAACCAAGACCGAGGTTAGAGGCATTGCAATAGACTAGAAAGTCGTCGTTTCCATCGGGTAGTGTGAGTACGGGAGCGTCGCAAAGCATATGCTTAAGAGTTTGAAAGGGATTATCTTGTTCAGTTTCCCAAACAAAAGGCTTGTCTTTATGTGTCAGAGAGGTGAGAGGAACGGCGATTTTAGAGAAATCAATGATAAATCGACGGTAATAACCCGCCAATCCGAGAAAAGAACGAACTTCGGATGTCACACCCTGGCTTTGCGGAAGCGTGGTTAATTTGGTGTGACTTCTTAATACCATAGCTTAATCATAACAAAGCTATATGAATTAAAAATATGCAAGATCATCCATTAAAATAAAAATACCATAACATCGTCTTAACGGGATAACACCCTAACAACCAAAAACTTGTTCACCAAACATTACAAATTTAACATAAACATGATTCAAGGACTGTGACTTGTCCAGGAAAGAGTCACATTCCCCGAACCCTGGATGACCTCGGTGACTAATGCAGCGGAAAACATGCCATACCGTGCTAGACCTTTAATTCCCTGAAATACATGTAAGTTGAAAAATCAACAATAATGTTGAGCGAGTTCATGCGAAAGTGAGTAAACAAACCTTTGTATTTATCAAAAACCTGGTATGTAGCAAATAAGGAAAAAGAGATCACCAATGGTTTGCAAGGCCATTGATATGTGTGAAGTGCAAGTAGGAAGACTCAAACCTAGCGGATTTATGCGTCGGGCACTAAGTCACCCCGAGGTCCGTTATGCTGGACCTGGGGCTGGGCTCGCTACACCCAGATAGATCTACCGTTCCTGTCCCTCGGTCCTACTATGAGGATTAATGGCCTCAAGTTTCCGCCTACCCACTCACATGATCTAAGTAACAAACCTCCTTACGCTAACCATACCATGTATAAAGTATTCATAATCAATGTAACATGTATTTCACCCCCGCGGTTTAGAAAACCGAAAACAGTTAAGAGAAAAGGGGGACATGAACTCACAGTCAGTGCGTCGCTATACCAAGTACTCCGAATGTCAGGCAGCTGTGCAACGACCTACATGTGTTAATTCTATTAAACGGATGGTCGTGCCTTAGCTTTATAGTTTAAGTTTTTGGGAAATAGTTAGACAACTATTTGGTGTTTATATTTTTCATGTACTTGGTAGTTAATCTCCTTCCCAAGGATGGGGGATTTAATACATGTGTATTCGTATTATATCATTAAGTCCCACTTAATATATTTTTACTTCTACTTCCAAAATATAGATATTTTTCTCAAAAATATTATATCTTCACTTCACATAATACTTCCAAAATAATGCGTTGACAAAATACACGTTCATGAATAGTTCCGTATAATGCGTAAGTTACGTTTTATCGTTCGGGTGGTAATAATAATTACCGTTGTAACTTATATGTTTATCGTGCAAGCGTTTGTATTATTTTGGAGCTGTTATCGTTAGAAATATTATTTTTACTCTAAAAATAATATTTGTGTATTTTCACAAAATAATCATAAACAGTGTTGTGAAAAATTATATTTACCAGATATATATTTGTCACGTTTAGTTTTATGAAAATCCCACCTCCGAATATTTGTAAATAAAGTCGTGGCGAAATATATTTTGAAAACATATCAAAAATAATCCTAACACTTGTAAATAATTCTAAGTGTTATATTTTTAGAAAAATTTCGCCAGAGTTTCCCCTGTAACTGGAGGTGGCCACGCTTTCAAGCGTATCATTTTCTTTTACAAAATCACTTCAACACTTCTTTAATCAATCAATCAATTTCCAACACATCAAACTAGTCGACAAGTATGTAAAATCGCATAATCACATGAACTGTTGGTTTTTCTGAAAACTATAGTGTAGATCCCGTTATATTTTGTGGATCTATGTGTAAAGTAACTAAATCCTGTAAAAACCTCGTTTTTAGAATAAATCATCCTTTACAACTTCCCGTCATCTTTCTCAAAGATTGATATTTTGTCGAAACTTCTTATTTCACAAGTGTTTATACACTTGTGGTTTGTAAAATCATATTCGTTAGTATGTCATCCAACTTTTATAAAACATGATTTTCTCGACACTTGGTTCTACGAAAATACCACTTGCAGATACGTAGATCCGCTAATTTTAAACACTATTTTACAAGTAAAAATACTTTTACACAAGTTCATGTTTCTCGTGTGGTAGAGTTTCACCTTTTAACCCTTGTACCGATAGAAACAAACTTATGTCAAGATCTATGATCTTAACAAAGTCGGGTTAAACGATGATCCGAGCCACCACATCGTAGATCGGGCCTAAATAATCACCATATTTAAACACTACAACTTTTACACAACTTATGATCTTTTAACCAACAAGTTTCATGTTTTAGTAAACTTTAAAGATTCAAAAGATAAGTTTCCGACTTTTAACCGTTACAAATCTTATTAACCACCTTAGATATGTTCGAGAATGAGTTTTAAGCATTATACCTCTAGCTCGGGGCTAGGGAAGAATCTAGGCGAAAATGTGATGGATAAAAGCAAGGTAACGAGGTCTTTCCGCTTCCGTTTGCTCCAAGACTCCCAATACGTGACCTTGAACACTTGTATGTGCTTGGAATGGATTGAACAAGACTCGAAAATGGATGGATGGAAGTGTGGGTGTTCGGCCGAGAGTTGGGAGGAGAGGAGAGAAGGAGTTTTGTGGTGAAGTGTGGTGTGTATAATCTCATGTGTTTAGTGTTGTTATTTATAGGCAAATCCAAGATCTTAATCCAATGGTCACTATGTCCTCTTGATACTAGACACAAGCCATTATAATATTCAAAATGGTACTTCACTTGGTCACCATGTGACCGATCGGCCCAAGGGGGGGGGTCATTCGGTTCGATTACAAGTATTTAGTTAGAGTTTAGTTAGATTAACTAAGTTAGATTAGGGGTTAACTCGGTTAGTGGTGTGATGCGTTATAATGCGGGTGTTAGGGTAATCAGGGACCCTAACTGGCTCAGAAAAAGATCAATAATATTATTGGCCATATTTTCATATTCCGGGTTTAGTCCGGTTGTTCGGTTGGATGGTAATCCGTTAAAGTGCTTAAGTAAGCTTTTAAAGCGTCGTTAATAATATTTTTAGTGACACTATTTATTTCCAAAAGTGTCAGGAATACTTCCCCATGTTTTGGCACTTTATCAGTTAGCCAGAAGCTAGTATGTTAACAAAAGTGCTGTGTTTCGTGCTTAGAGTACGTTTTAGGCACATCCAATCATTATATCTTATTCCTAGAGACGCAATTTTAAAACCCTTGTATCCCTACACACACTATGGGTGTAGTAAAATATTTCTGGCTCATACAGGCCCTTAGAGGCAGTGTCCGCCTGATGCTGGCTTTATCAGCATGTTCAATAGGTTATCCGTTCTAATGCTACTGTGCTTTAGTGCATCATGTTTGTCACTAAGGTTCAACGTGTAAAGAATGTAGTGACGGAAATCAAAGTATGATGCAGGAATATACAAGTGCTAGAAATCAGGTAGCAGTTCGTCAGTAATCTCAGTTAAGCACAGTAATTAAGCAGCAATTAACTATTAATTAAATCGTACGGATACCTGGTTTAGTGAGGGTTGTCACATTCTCCCCCCGTTAGAAAAATTTCGTCCCGAAATTTTAAGCTCTGCTTGTAGAAGCAGGGTTCTCAGGAAATAAGTGGGGGTATTTCTCTTTCATTCGGTCCTCACGCTCCCAGGTGAATTCAGGACCATGTCTAGCATTCCAACGAACCTTGACGAGCTTGACACAGCGCCGGCGGGTCTTGTTAACTTTCCAGTCCGTGACCTCAATGGGTTCTTCAACGAAATGGAGCGTGTCGTCAACGTGAATTTCGTCGGTAGGAATGGCAACGGTATCTTGTGTTGGACTTCTCTTCAGATTGGATACATGAAATGTATCGTGAACACCATTCAGTTCGGCAGGTAGGTCCAACTTGTATGCTACTAACCCGATTCTCTCCAAGATCTTGAATGGTCCAATATACCTCGGGTTCAACTTTCCACATTTCCCAAAGCGTGCCACACCCTTCCAGGGTGATACCTTCAACAAAACCGTCTCACCAACCTCAAACTCTAGAGGTTTCCTGCTTCGATCTGCGTAGGCTTTCTGCCTGTCATGTGCCGCACTGATGCGGTCTCGGATCTGTGCGATCTTGTCGGTGGTTTCCTGGACTACTTCAGGACCAACCAATTGTCTGTCTCCAGCGTCAGACCAACAGAGCGGCGATCTGCACTTGCGCCCATATAAAGCTTCGAATGGCGCGGCACCAATACTGGTGTGGTAGTTGTTGTTGTATGAAAACTCAACCAGAGGCAAATGCTTATCCCAGCTACCGCCCAAATCCATCACACATGCTCTCAGCATGTCCTCCAATGTCTGAATCGTCCGCTCGCTTTGACCGTCGGTCTGTGGGTGAAACGCAGTGCTCAGATTCAATTTTGAGCCAAAAGCTTCCTGGAAGGATTGCCATATCCTTGACACGAACCTTCCGTCTCTATCAGAGATAATCGAGAGAGGTACTCCATGGCGTGTAACAATCTCTCTCATGTAAATTTCGGCCAGTTTGCTCGTATTATCCTTCTCTCGGATAGGTAGGAAGTGTGCTGACTTCGTTAAGCGATCCACTATTACCCAAATAGTGTCATGGCCTCTTGGCGTTCTTGGCAACTTCGTAATAAAATCCATAGAGATTTGTTCCCACTTCCACTTGGGAATCTCTGGTTGCTGCAGAAATCCCGAAGGCTTCTGGTATTCCGCCTTAACCTTGGCGCATGTTAAACATTTGCTCACATAAACAGCAACATCGCCTTTCATCCTAGGCCACCAATAGTAATCTTTAAGATCCTGGTACATCTTATCCGCTCCAGGATGGATAGAGTACCGCGACTTGTGAGCTTCATCGAAAATAACCTTTCTTAACCCTCCAAACAAAGGAACCCACATCCTTTTCTCAAAACACAACGTTCCTTCCTTGTTTGGTACCAATAACTTCTCCATCCCACGGAGATACTATTCTTCAAGGTTTCTTTCCTTGAGAGCTTCTTTCTGCGCGGCACGAATGCGCAAAGAAAGATCGGTCTGAATAATCATTTCCAAAGCCCTAACCCTTATGGGCTTGATCCTCTCTTTTCGACTTAGGGCATCGGCGACCACATTCGCCTTCCCTGGATGATACTTAATCTCGCAGTCGTAGTCATTCAACAGTTCTACCCATCGTCTTTGCCTCATGTTCAACTCCTTCTGGTTGAATATATGTTGGAGGCTCTTGTGATCTGTGAAGATTGTGCACTTCGTACCATAAAGGTAGTGTCTCCAGATCTTTAAAGCAAAAACTACTGCGCCTAGTTCCAAATCATGTGTGGTATAGTTCTTTTCATGTACCTTCAGCTGGCGTGACGCGTAGGCAATAACCTTTTGGCGTTGCATCAACACACAACCCAATCCTTGACACGATGCGTCGCAGTATACCACAAAATCATCTGTACCTTCCGGTAGAGCTAAGATTGGCGCGTTGCAAATCTTATCCTTCAATATCTGAAATGCTTCCTCCTGTTTGATTCCCCAATCAAACTTCTTGTCCTTCTGAGTGAGGAGCGTCAATGGTTGGGCGATCTTTGAAAAGTTCTCAATGAACCTTCGATAATAGCCAGCCAAACCCAAGAATTGCCGAATCTCGGTTGGCGTCTTTGGCGTTTCCCAATCCTTGATCGCCTCGATCTTGGTGGGATCCACGTGGATTCCATCTCCATTCACCACGTGCCCAAGGAATTGCACTTCTCTTAGCCAAAACTCGCACTTAGAGAACTTGGCGTACAACTGTTCCGTCTTTAGTAGCTCCAGAATGGCTCTTAAATGCTGCTCGTGCTCAGCCTTCGTCTTTGAATAAATCAAAATATCATCGATGAATACAATCACGAACTTATCCAGGTACGGCTTACAAACTCGATTCATCAAATCCATGAATACTGCAGGTGCGTTTGTCAAACCAAATGGCATAACGAGAAACTCGTAGTGTCCATATCGAGTTCTGAAGGCTGTCTTTGGGATACTCTCCTCCTGTATCCGTAGCTGATGGTATCCAGATCGAAGATCGATCTTTGAATAGAAGCTTGAACCTTGAAGTTGGTCAAACAGATCATCGATTCTTGGCAGGGGATACCTATTCTTAATCGTCAGCTTGTTCAACTCTCTGTAGTCAATACACATACGGAAACTACCGTCCTTCTTCTTGACAAACAAAACTAGAGCTCCCCAAGGCGAGAAGCTCGGTCGGATGAATCCCTTGTCTAACAATTCTTGAAGTTGTGTCGACAGTTCTTGCATCTCAGACGGAGCAAGTCTGTAGGGTGCCTTAGCCACAGGCGCGGCGCCTGGAACTAAGTCAATGCGAAACTCCACTTGCCTTTGTGGCGGCAAGCCAGGCAAATCTTCTGGAAAGACTTCTGGGTATTCCCTCACGACAGGGATGTCTTCGATCTTTGGCTCAGCAGCCTTCTTATCTACAATGTGTGCCAGAAAGGCAGCACATCCCTTTTGCAAACACTTTCTTGCCTTCAGGCAGCTAATAATCCTCAACGGCGTCTCACGCTTTTCTCCGTGAACAACAATGGTCTCACCATCATCGGTCGGGATACGAACGACCTTCTCATGACAAACTATCTCGGCCTTGTTACTCGATAACCAATCCATCCCTACTACCACGTCAAAGCTTCCCAACTGGACTGGTAGTAGATCTAGAGCGAACTCAAGTTCTCCCAATTCGATTACGCAACCTCGAATCACTTCATTAGCTTCTACTAACTTCCCATACGCCAATTCGATCGAGTACGGAATATCTAACTTACTAGCGGCTAAACCAAGCATATTCTTAAATTCTAACGACACGAAGCTATAATCGGCGCCAGTATCAAATAAAACGGATGCATAGCGTTGGTTTACAGGGAACGTACCAGTGACAACATTGGGATCCTGGCGCGCTTCCCTTGCTTCTATGTTGAAAACCCTTCCACGGGCTTGGTTCAATTCCGGGCAATTCCTCTTGTAATGCCCAACATCACCGCAGTTGAAACATCCGGGCCTCTGCCCGTTCCCACCATTGTTTTCCGCTTGGTTATTTCCCTGATTTCGATTCATGGCGCCCGCTTGGTTTGCATGATTGGCCCGATTTCCATCACCTCCATGGTTTCCTTGGGGGCGATTCCCATTACCACCACGTTTGTTCCTATTCCCAGATCCTCCTTGGCCTCCCCGGCCAGCACTAGCCCAACAAAAATCCTTCGTATGACCAGTCTTCCCACATGATTCACAAACTCTTAGCCTGCAACGACCAGAGTGATGTCGTTGGCATGAGTTGCACTTGGGTTGTGCACCCATATATCCCTTTCCTTTCTTCCTACCACCAGCTGTATCCTGAGCTGGCGCGTTCTGCTCTCCTTTCTTAACCACCACCCCGGTGCCCTGCTTGAAGTTCGAAAACTTTCGTTTGTTACCACCTGACGACTCCACATGAGTCTCTTTCTTCTTGGGCTCAGCTTCATCAAACTTGTTCAAACGAATTGCCTCCTCGGTGAGAGCCACACTCAAATCAATAGCTTCAGTGATAGTTGCAGGTTTGGAGGAGGTCACCATGCTGATGATTTGGGGAGCTAATCCCCAAATGAAGCGTTCAATTCTCTTGAACTCAGGTGTGACCATGTAGGGTACCACATGCGACAAGTCGTGGAATCTTTGGACGTACTCAGCTATCTTTGAACCTTCCATTTTTAGATGCCAGAACTCGGTCTCCAATCTCTGAATTTCAGCGCGAGAACAGTACTTCTTGCGCATGAGTTCTTTCAGCTCGGTCCAAGTCAGGGCGTAAGCAGCAGCTTCGCCAAGTGTTTGGACTTGTAGATTCCACCAGGATAGGGCTCCATCCAAAAATAGCCCTGAGATATAAGTGACTTGTTGATCCAGCGCGCATTTGCTCATGCGAAGTACGGATTCGGTTTTCTCAGCCCAGCGGACGAAAGCGACTGCACCTCCTGTGCCATCAAAGTTTACGGGCTTGCAGTCCAAGAATTGTTTGTAGGTGCACCCTGCACATACATTATAACGCATGATTGGCATTAGCACTTTTGCTAAGGATATCCATTTAGGTCATGGTATGTCTTAATGACTTAGGGTTACCATGAGGTGGATTATTGTTGTTGCCCGTGTTGCCAGAGTTGCTTCCACTCATTCCTCGTTGAGAGGCAGCATATTGAGCAATGGCAGCAGCAATGACCTGCTGTAGTTCGTCCTGAGTAGTGGGCATTTGCTGAGGTTGACGTCTTGGCGGCATCTTCTAAAGATGTGTACGTCGGTCAGGCCATAGTAACGCGTACGTATATAGTAATAGTAATAGCACATAACATCTCATGTTATCAATACTTCCCAAATACTAATCACACAACATCCCATGTCACAAATATTATTCACACAACATCCCATGTCATAAAATATACACAACATCCCATGTCATAATAAAAATAAGCAATCAAGCGAATCAAATATGATGAGAATACTGCGATTGCCATATATATCGAGACCACAACGTAAGTGTATCAGTACATCACTGTGTCATACATACATCAATCAACTAGGGGCTACATCACCCCTGTCCAAAAGCTATATCAAATCAGTGTCAAATACATCAAATACATCAAGTATGTGTCAAAAGTCAGTATCATCATGTAGTCTCCAAAATGCTATGCAATCAAAAGCAATCGCGGTCCTCTCACCAACGTCTACACAAGCAGTACTGATGAGCTCTATACAGATGACGGTGGAGGAGGGGGAAAGTAAGTGTAAAGCAAGCGACGTAACTGGAGCCAGTCCTCCTCCATAGCTTGCTGAGTACGGATGACAGAAGTAACCTGCTGCTCTAGTGTAAAGAGACGAGCAGCATAATCTGGGGGTAATGATCGACATGGCTGAAGAGGAGAGTGTATCTGACCATGGCATGAACATGGTGGCAGCTGAGCTCTCTCGAGCTCCTGGAGACGCTGCGTGTGTGACTCATGCTGATGAACGAAGGACATCAAAACGTCCTCTATAGTGTGTCCCACATGAAACGGATGGTATGGATCAGTAGGTGGCATGGCTGGTGGTGTCGACCAAAGCAAAGGCTCACTGGTGGGGTCAAATGGTGCCACATGAAATGGTGAAGTAGAGGGTGGAACAGATGACATCTGGGGCATGAAGGGAATAGACATCGGTACGTGCCCAAAAGGATGGGCTGAAGAGCCCTCTCCAGGCCTCGCTGGAGGTACAAACTGAGGAACCTGAAAAGTGAAATCAACGGGACGTGTAACAGGGATCTGAGGGGGCAAAGGTGGAACGTCCTCATCAGCAGGTATCCAACCGTGCTGAGCATCCTCATCGGGTGGATCCATGTGGTCAGCAAATAGTGCGCGCTCAGGCTCAAGTGGAATAGGATCAAATGGGGGAGCAACGACAGGATCAACTGGTGCAATGTGCTCAACAGGTATATCCGCAACAAGAGGTGGAGGAACAACAGGATCGACAGCAATAACATGATCATCCTCCGGATGATCATCAACGGGCGGGTCAGCTAGAACGGGCTCAACTGGGATGCCAGCATGTACGGGGTCATGCTCGGGCATAGGATCTAGAGCAGCTGCCTGCTTAGGAGCCAAGGCAGGCTCATGGTCATCAAAAGCCATCTCGAAATCAAAATCGGGATCAATAGGATCAACTGGATCAGCGGGGTCCTCCATGGGCTGGTCCATCGGGATAACTCAATATCATGATCCGGGTCGAATCCCGGAGGAAAAATGGGATCAGAATCCTCTATGTCGTCATGCTCAAATGCAAAGCTCGGAATAGGTGCAGCTGAGGATGCCTGGTCAGGGTCCGAGTCGTGTGCAAAGTGCTGTACGCTCACCTCGTGAGAAGGTGCGGAAGCCACAGACTCAAAGGAGTCTGGGACCGGTGAATGTGCGGGTGAGTCCTCGGCAGGGGCATCAGCGATCATCAGAAGATCGCCAGCGGGAAGAAGGGCTGCGTCCGGGATCTCATCCTCTATAGGCTCATCCTCAAACAGATCGATATCGCCGTCAGCCTCGGCGTCAAGTAGTAAGTCATATACGGGATAGACGGCTAAAGGAATAGGAGCCGGAATCACAACTAGGGGTAAGTACTCAGCAGGGGGGCCATCCGCAGGCTCATCAGCTCCCTCGGGTAGTGCGAAGGGCTGGTAATCGTCGTCATCCGTGCTGGTAGAATCAGATGTATGCACCTCATGCTCCGAAGATGGGAGGTCATCAGATACGATAGGTAGGGGTCCGGTGGTGTCCGAGTCACCAGTGCCTGGTGAGTCCATGTGTCTGTAACACAAGCACAAATATGCACAAATAATCAGTCATACAATCAGGTAATCACATAAGTCACCAAGTAAAATATCACATAATTCTCCTAGTCCCACTAGCTTCCCAGCCTCCCAGACTGCTTTTCCTAGTCCCACTAGCCAATTTTCCCAGCCTCCCAGACTGCTCTTCCTAGTCCCACTAGCCTCCCAGTCTCTCAGACTGACTTCCTAGTCCCACTAGCCAATTCTCCCAGCCTCCCAGACTGACTCCCTAGTCCCACTAGACAACTACCTCGATCCATTAGATCGAGCCTCGGCCTCCCAGACCGAGCCTCAGTCTCCCAGACCGAGCCTCAGCCTCCCAGACTGAGCCTAAAAATAATAAATAAAATGCGCTCAACATTTGTTTATAAAAAGGTTTTGGATCTGGACTTAAGTGGTATGCAGTAAAAATGTTTTCGTGAGAGCCCTAGTGATCATAGTCTAGACTCGAGAAGGAATCCTAGTTCGCTATGATCAGAGCTCTGATACCAAGCTGTCACACCCTGGCTTTGCGGAAGCGTGGTTAATTTGGTGTGACTTCTTAATACCATAGCTTAATCATAACAAAGCTATATGAACTAAAAATATGCAAGATCATCCATTAAAATAAAAATACCATAACATCGTCTTAACGGGATAACACCCTAACAACCAAAAACTTGTTCACCAAACATTACAAATTTAACATAAACATGATTCAAGGACTGTGACTTGTCCAGGAAAGAGTCACATTCCCCGAACCCTGGATGACCTCGGTGACTAATGCAGCGGAAAACATGCCATACCGTGCCAGACCTTTAATTCCCTGAAATACATGTAAGTTGAAAAATCAACAATAATGTTGAGCGAGTTCATGCGAAAGTGAGTAAACAAACCTTTGTATTTATCAAAAACCTGGTATGTAGCAAATAAGGAAAACGAGATCACCAATGGTTTGCAAGGCCATTGATATGTGTGAAGTGCAAGTAGGAAGACTCAAACCTAGCGGATTTATGCGTCGGGCACTAAGTCACCCCGAGGTCCGTTATGCTGGACCTGGGGCTGGGCTCGCTACACCCAGATAGATCTACCGCTCCTAACCCTCGGTCCTACTATGAGGATTAATGGCCTCAAGTTTCCGCCTACCCACTCACATGATCTAAGTAACAAACCTCCTTACGCTAACCATACCATGTATAAAGTATTCATAATCAATGTAACATGTATTTCACCCCCGCAGTTTAGAAAACTGAAAACAGTAAAGAGAAAAGGGGGACATGAACTCACAGTCAGTGCGTCGCTATACCAAGTACTCCGAATGTCAGGCAGCTGTGCAACGACCTACATGTGCTAATTCTATTAGACGGATGGCCGTGCCTTAGCTTTATAGTTTAAGTTTTTGGGAAATAGTTAGACAACTATTTCGTGTTTATATTTTGCATGTACTTGGTAGTTAATCTCCTTCCCAAGGATGGGGGATTTAATACATGTGTATTCGTATTATATCATTAAGTCCCACTTAATATATTTTTACTTCTACTTCCAAAATATAGATATTTTTCTCAAAAATATTATATCTTCACTTCACATAATACTTCCAAAATAATGCGTTGACAAAATACGCGTTCATGAATAGTTTCGTATAATGCGTAAGTTACGTTTTATCGTTCGGGTGGTAATAATAATTACCGTTGTAACTTATATGTTTATCGTGCAAGCGTTTGTATTATTTTGGAGCTGTTATCGTTCGAAATATTATTTTTACTCTAAAAATAATATTTGTGTATTTTCACAAAATAATCATAAACAGTGTTGTGAAAAATTATATTTACCAGATATATATTTGTCACGTTTAGTTTTATGAAAATCCCACCTCCGAATATTTGTAAATAAAGTCGTGGCGAAATATATTTTGAAAACATATCAAAAATAATCCTAACACTTGTAAATAATTCTAAGTGTTATATTTTTAGAAAAATTTCGCCAGAGTTTCCCCTGTAACTGGAGGTGGCCACGCTTTCAAGCGTATCATTTTCTTTTACAAAATCACTTCAACACTTCTTTAATCAATCAATCAATTTCCAACACATCAAACTAGTCGACAAGTATGTAAAATCGCATAATCACATGAACTGGTGGTTTTTCTGAAAACTATAGTGTAGATCCCGTTATATTTTGTGGATCTATGTGTAAAGTAACTAAATGCTGTAAAAACCTCGTTTTTAGAATAAATCATCCTTTACAACTTCCCGTCATCTTTCTCAAAGATTGATATTTTGTCGAAACTTCTTATTTCACAAGTGTTTATACACTTGTGGTTTGTAAAATCATATTCGTTAGTATGTCATCCAACTTTTATAAAACATGATTTTCTCGACACTTGGTTCTACGAAAGTACCACTTGCAGATACGTAGATCCGCTAGTTTTAAACACTATTTTACAAGTAAAAATACTTTTACACAAGTTCATGTTTCTCGTGTGGTAGAGTTTCACCTTTTAACCCTTGTACCGATAGAAACAAACTTATATCAAGATCTATGATCTTAACAAAGTCGGGTTAAACGATGATCCGAGCTACCACATCATAGATCGGGCCTAAATAATCACCATATTTAAACACTACAACTTTTACACAACTTATGATCTTTTAACCAACAAGTTTCATGTTTTAGTAAACTTTAAAGATTCAAAAGATAAGTTTCCGACTTTTAACCGTTACAAATCTTATTAACCACCTTAGATATGTTCGAGAATGAGTTTTAAGCATTATACCTCTAGCTCGGGGCTAGGGAAGAATCTAGGCGAAAATGTGATGGATAAAAGCAAGGTAACGAGGTCTTTCCGCTTCCGTTTGCTCCAAGACTCCCAATACGTGACCTTAAACACTTGTATGTGCTTGGAATGGATTGAACAAGACTCAAAAATGGATGGATGGAAGTGTGGGTGTTCGGCCGAGAGTTGGGAGGAGAGGAGAGAAGGAGTTTTGTGGTGAAGTGTGGTGTGTATAATCTCATGTGTTTAGTGTTGTTATTTATAGGCAAATCCAAGATCTTAATCCAATGGTCACTATGTCCTCTTGATACTAGACACAAGCCATTATAATATTCAAAATGGTACTTCACTTGGTCACCATGTGACCGATCGGCCCAAGGGGGGGGGGTCATTCGGTTCGATTACAAGTATTTAGTTAGAGTTTAGTTAGATTAACTAAGTTAGATTAGGGGTTAACTCGGTTAGTGGTGTGATGCGTTATAATGCGGGTGTTAGGGTAATCAGGGACCCTAACTGGCTCAGAAAAAGATCAATAATATTATTGGCCATATTTTCATATTCTGGGTTTAGTCCGGTTGTTCGGTTGGATGGTAATCCGTTAAAGTGCTAAAGTAAGCTTTAAAAGCGTCGTTAATAATATTTTTAGTGACACTATTTATTTCCAAAAGTGTCAGGAATACTTCCCCATGTTTTGGCACTTTATCAGTTAGCTAGAAGCTAGTATGTTAATAAAAGTGCTGTGTTTCGTGCTTAGAGTACGTTTTAGGCACATCCAATCATTATATCTTATTCCTAGAGACACAGTTTTACAACCCTTGTATCCGTACACACACTATGGGTGTAGTAAAATATTTCTGGCTCACACAGGCCCTTAGAGGCAGTGTCTGCCTGATGCTGGCTTTATCAGCATGTTCAATAGGTTATCCGTTCTAATGCTACTGTGCTTTAGTGCATCATGTTTGTCACTAAGGTTCAACGTGTAAATAATGTAGTGACGGAAATCAAAGTATGATGCAGGAATATACAAGTGCTAGAAATCAGGTAGCAGTTCGTCAGTAATCTCAGTTAAGCACAGTAATTAAGCAGCAATTAACTATTAATTAAATCGTACGGATACCTGGTTTAGTGAGGGTTGTCACATCGGACGGGGTTTTCGGTGTAATCTTACTCTTAACTGTTTAAATCTTTGCGGGGTTGACGTGAATACCTTGACTGTTAACGATGTGACCGAGGAATTGAACCTCCTCGAGCCAAAATTCACACTTGGAGAACGTGGCGTAGAGGCGATTCCCTTGGAGAAGCTCGAGTACCAAACGAAGATGTTACGCGTGTTCGGCTTTCGACTTCGAATAGATAAAGATATCATCGATAAACACGATGACGAAGAGGTCGAGAAAGGGTTTACACACGCGATTCATCAAATCCATGAAAACCGCGGGTGGGTTGGTAAGACCAAAGGGCATAACGACAAATTCATAATGGCCGTAACGGGTACGAAAAGCAGTTTTAGAGATATCTTCCTCCTGGAATCGTAGTTGATGATAACCAGAGCGTAGATCGATCTTTGAAAAACACGTAACGCCTTGTAATTGATCAACCAAAATCATCTATTCGAGGTAGAGGATAGCAATTCTTGATAGTAAGCTTGTTGAGTTCCCTATAATCGATGCACATTCGGAACGATCCATACTTCTTTTTGACGAAAAGGACAGGTGCGCCCCATGGAGATGTGTTATGGCATATGAAACCTTTATCATGTAATTCCTGGAGTTGACTAGAAAGTTCACGCATTTCGGACGAAGCGAAACGTTATGGGGCTTTAGCGACAGGGTTAGCTCCAGGAATGAGGTCGATATGAAAATCAATATCAAGATTCGGGGGTAGACCAGGTAAATCGTTAGGAAAGACAGCATGAAAATCATAAACATGAGTTTCAGGTCCTTCGAAGATGTGTGCCAAGAAAGCCTTGTATTCCATTCGGAGATACCTGCTTGCTTGAATGCACGACATGAGTTTCAGGTCCTTCGAAGATACTTCACCATAAACACAGAGTTGGTCGCCATTAGCAAGAGAGAAACGAATCATCTTTTTGAAACAAGTGACTTCAGCACGATTTTTGTAGGATCGTGTTGTGACCCGAACGAGTTGTTCAGAGGAGTTTTAATCTATTTTAGAGGCGGAAACTAAGAAATAGACTTCGAAACAGCTTGCAAATCACTTTAAACTTCCTTTTGATTGAATTAACACTGATTACAATCACTGGAAAAACCGGCAGCACCTCGGTATCCAAATCAAGAACTGTTACAAATGATTTCGCTTCAAACCTATATATAGAGATGAGATTCCGCTTGAACATGCTTCAAGCGGAATAAGAATTGATGTGATTCCGCTTGAAAGTAACAAATGTCATTTCAAGCGAAATCAACTCTCTCAAGCGAAATCAACTTTAATCCTATATAAATCTCCTATTTTCTCGAACAACGTGCCCTGATCTAACAATCTAGAACAAGACTCGATACTAGATGAAGTCGACAGATGTATGCACCAACAGACTCCCCCTCAGATGTTGACGAGTCCTCGGGGTCGAGTCTTCTCATCTTCAATCTTTATCAGTCTTTGGGCTTTTACTTTTTCTATCAGAACCAATATGCTTCCTTCGAATGAATCCTTCTCTCGGATGTCTTCAGACTCCCCCTTTCGATGTGCTGGCATTCTTTAAGATCATCAGCATCATCAGCTCCAGGATCAAAATCTGGTTCTCATTCTACTTAGGTATCGAAACCTGGCTCTCTTCAATCACAAGCTTCTCAGGATCGATTAACCCAGCTCTTACTCAAACCTGCACAGTCTCTTCTACAAACATAAGTTCTATAAATTTTAACAATTTAATATTAGGATGTATGCACCAACTCAGACTCTCCATCTCAAAACAACCAGAATATCTGTGTCCACTTGCAGAAGAATATTCAAACATTTTTAGATTTAACATACTTCCCCTCAAAATGATCATCATGAAACTATCTTTCCCAAACCTGTTCATCATGTTCAGCACTCGGAATTTTGAAAATCAGCTTTCCAACATCAGTTGTCGAAAATCTTTTTTGAATTTTTCAAAATTTATACTAAAACACAATCTTTTTGGGTTTTTCTAAGATTTTCAGTGTGTTGAAATACAATAAAGAAATATGTACAACCAATATTTTTGTGCCTTTGTGTAAGAGGATCCTATCAGTTTATGAGACAAATCACCAACACCGTTAAGCTTCATTTCATTTTAAGTTTTAAACAATTCATTTAGATTGTCAGTATACTTGTCCACTTAAATTTTCACACAAAGTTCAACTGTTTCGAGATACGAGATTAATGTCTTAAGCACTTAAACTTATTTGCGTGTCCCACCACTTGAATATACTCCCGTATCAAGATCCCAATATTCAGTCTTACAGGTGAGTATACCTAGATGATATCTGTAAGGGGTTAGATGCGAAACCCTGAGAGCTCAGGTCAGAACTTCCGTTCAGCAGAGAGATGACTGCTCGACTTTTGGTGGGTCCCCTTTAGAGGATCTTTTCTTCAACAGCACATGATTAGCATTTTTCAATGTTTCATCATTTTTTGTACTGAGGGCGGCGCTATATTTCATGCATTTGCAGAAAGTATTATACGGGGACTAGGTCAGAATTTCAATTCAGCAGAAGTCCCGGGATAATACCCTAGATATCACTAAGCATAAAGACCTAGTATCTCAGAAAGAGGGACCTTTCAAACAAGATTTCGGGGGTTACCCATATATCCAAGAAATGTTACCCACGATATAAACAAGTTTGAATTTAGCATGTTGAATTTAGGTTTATATCTCGTCACAATCTACTAAATGTGCAAAAACCTACTGGCATATCATCAGTGAGACCGTTTATCACATTTTTTTAACTTTCCATTTCTTTAGCATGCTGTGATCGTCCACTGATGTACTATCAGTTCCTTTTTTATACAACAAAACTCATTTTTGATTTTATCATGTTTTTGGCTTTCTCAAATTTTCTAATGTTTTTGGATTTTCTGAAATTTCTTACTCCCCCTAAAATGCAAACACATTTAAAGAAATTTGAAAACAAACTATACAAGAAAATTTACAAACTGATATCAAATCGCTTCAATTCGCCATCCACTAGACATAAACAATCAGAACTCCCCCTTTCAACAAACTATTTTCCCATTAAGATTTCAAAACACTTAAGTTTGTTTTAATCAAAATGGTTTTTCCGGAAAATAAGTTTTGTTTTAACCACTTGTAGGTTCGGGGTAAACTCATCATATTGTTTTAACCACTTATATAAGGATTACATCAAGTTCAAAGTAATGACCTTGAGTAATCAATTTTCCAGAACAAACCTCTGTACCACTTGTAAGAAAATCAAGTACAAATTAATGTCCCTGATTTACCACTTGTAGGAATACCATATCTACACAAAATCATTTTACCAATAAAGATGCCGATTCCTGCTTCACACTTACCAACCTGGAAGCTCCGGCAAGTCACACTTATCCTGTAAAAATTTAACCATTATAAGATTCATTCACAAAATAAATTATCAAGAAAGATGCCGATTCCTGATCCACGATTACAAACTTGGGATCTCCGGCAAGTCAGACTTTTTAAGGGAAAAGAATTTCCACCCAAGTCTGACCAACCTTGAGTGATTTTAACTCTTGTTCAGTAGGGTTATAAGTTGCCTTCTTTGTAGCATAAAAATCTTTAACCCCTTTGGCCTTTCCCTCGACCATTTTCTCAAAAATCTTTTTTACATTGCCATTAAAAGCTTTCTCAACATCAAATTCCTTCTCTTCAGAATAGAATTGATTTGAGATCTCAAACTTACCAACCTTTTATTTAACCTTTTCATCCTTCAATGATGGAAAATTATCATCAACTACTGAAGGTACTGAATTCTCTTTTTTAATCTCAATTTGTGGCTCTTCTGATTTTGTGGAGTCAGATTCATCGCCAAATTTCACATCAAACTTCTTAACATCTTCATGAAACTTCTTAACAACCCACATTTGGTTGTCATGCTTAGCTCTCTTTTGATAAAAATTTTTCTTTGAACACTCACCAACTTCATAAGTTGAATTTTCAAAAATTTTGAACTTTTCAGTTGGTCGTTCAACATCAGCAACTTTTTCTTTAAGTTTTTCAGAAACTCCCTATTTTGTCTTAGTAGTTTGAAAACAGTTCCATGCAATGTAACCAACTTCATTGCACTTGTAATAGGTTCTAGTCTCCTTTCGATGAAAAACTCAAGTTCCTTTCCTTTCAGCAAGAAACTCCTGGTTTGATTGTCTCCACAAAGGTTTCTTTTGTTCTTCTTCAGCACTTCCACCTGAAACAAATTATGTGTTTGTTTTAGAAATTTTGTCATTTTTATAATTTTCGGGTGGAATAAAACCTAAACCTTTCTTTTTGAA
Organism: Helianthus annuus; assembly: GCF_002127325.2. Classification (NCBI taxonomy): domain Eukaryota; kingdom Viridiplantae; phylum Streptophyta; class Magnoliopsida; order Asterales; family Asteraceae; genus Helianthus; species Helianthus annuus. The sequence goes on along the minus strand of NC_035437.2, from coordinate 132,625,654 downwards.
ATTACCATTATGGTTTGGTTTCTTTTGAAAACCAAAACCAGAACTGTAACCTTTTTTCTTGTTTAATCGCTGCTGAACTCTTGAAGTGTATTTTTAGGTTTTTCAGTAAGATTTAAATCTTTTATTTCAGAAATATTAATTTCTGTCATTTTGAAAACCTTTTTAATCATTTCAATTCTAACACTTCTTATTGGAAAAATCTTTGTCAGAATCATTCAAAGTATATGCTACTTCGAATGTTTCATCATTCAAATTTGATTTCGATAACAAAAACTCTTTACTATAAGCCCGTTTAACCGACGATTTTGGACTGTTGACTGACGAACTTGAACCTCCAGACTCAGACTTTGACTCAGACTCCTCATCTGTATCCAACACCTGATCGACCACCTTTTTTATTAACTCAGACTCATGATCAGTGTCAGATAATGTGAAAATGACATCAATGTTTTCTGGTAATTCATCGGTTATATCAGACTTCATTTTTATATTGACTGCCTTTTGAACTTGCTCCTCATTTGGTTTTCTGGGAGAATAACCTTCCCAGATCGGAGGCGGACACTTGTTATAGCTAACACTCGGTTTCTTACCAGTATCCTTCTTCTTTGGCTTCTCATCCTGAAATGCTTCGAAACCTGCAACAGTTGGATAAATTCGATCAATAAGATAATCAGAACTAGAATAACTCTGTAATAAGCGTCTGATTCTCTCATTCTCAATTTTTTTAGTCTCCAACTCTTGTTTCAGTTTGGCACATTCCTCAATGTAATAGTTTATAGCTTTTTGTTTCGTCATCATCGTTGCATTCATCATTATCAAAGCGTCTTCTCTCTCAGAATTTGTCTTTTGAAGACCAGTTACTGTTCTAGTCAATACATCATAAGATTCCTTCACGTAATTTAGATTGAACAGTAATTGTTCCTTCATCTTCTCAAACTCTATCAACTTTTCGTCTTTTGCTGCACATTCTTTGCAAGATTCTAGACACTTTGAGCAAGGCTTGATGACTTCCACAATTTTTTCTACTTCAATAATCTTTTCAGATTCAACAACTTTTTCAGCTTCAGTCACCTTCTCTGTTTCAACAATCCCCTCAGCAACACTTTTAACTTCATCATTTTGAACAGTCTCATCTTCTTGAACAACACTTTCAGACTTCATTTGCTTTTGTTCTTTTGCTGCTCGTCTCTCCTTCAGCTTCTCCAAGCGATCTGCAAAATAAAAATGAAAGCTTTCAGGAGATAGATGGGTTTTTGCAACATTAATATGTCTTTCTTCTTCATCATCACCACTGTCATCAGTTGGTGATTGATCAAACTCAAATGACTTGTCAGAACTATCATCTGAAAAACTAGAATCAAATGGTGTTTGATCAAAAACAGTTTCTCTTTCTGAACTTTCATATGAATTTTGTGAGCTTTCATCTGATGAAACAGACTATTCTTCTTCATTCTTCACACTAACACCAATAGCTTTCATCCACTCGGTAAACATATCTGGTTCATTCACAATTTTAGCAATGAAAGCTTTAAACTCTCCTTTCTCATCCACAAACATATCCCAGCTAAAACCTTCAGGTAATCTTTCATCATCTTGATTGATTAGGCATACTTTACTGTCGGATGAAATGTATTTATCCCAGCTAAAATTTTCTTGATTCACTAAACATGCTCTCTTTGAAGAACCCTCTATCAGTTTTCTACCATGAGCCACTTGTGGTTCTTGTTGTTGTTGTTGACCAACTTGTTGATATATGGCTTTTCGGTAGTAGTCATCTTTTCCAAACGGATTCTTTGCTTCATTTGCTTCTCTATTCTTGCATTCCCTCTTGAAATGACCTTTCTCCCTGCATCGAAAACAAGTAACTTTAGATTTATCAAAACCTAAAGTAGAAACATGTGCATCAAGAAAATCATTTCTTCCAGTAATCATCTTGAACTTTTCAGCTCTTCTCAGGACACTAGCTAGACACCATTTGATGTCCATTAGTTCCAATTCTTCAGCGTCTATCTGATCGTAATCCTCTTTTGTAAGCATAGGATTCCCGATCCTCCCTGCAACCAATCCTTCGTAGGATTGTAACACAGTTGCAAGTAAAGACATGTGATCTTTTGCAATTTTGTCACACCCCGACCACGTAAAACATCAAATCGTGGCGGAAACGTCGGGGAGTGTTGTAACAGAATTATTGTTCCACAACCAAGGTAATTAAAATAATAAATTATTCATCACCCAAGGGTGGAATACATTGTTTCAAACGAGAACCCACAAGTTACATTGTCTTAAAATAAAAAGAAACAAAGTACATAACGTAATAAATACTAAGTCTAGCTCTGTTTTATGTCACTAAGGCCCAAGTCCACCCTAGCGTGTCACGATCATCATCCTATGCATTAGCTCCTGAAACACATGTGAAAATAGGTACGTCAGCATAAAAATGCCAGTGAGATACATAGGTTTTGTGAAAATAGGATTCATGACTTAGGGTTAAGAAAATGTTTAATGAAAACTTGTCATGAATCTAGTTTAAGTGTTTGCTTATAAAGTGTTTGAAAAGCGATAACAAATCAGTTAATATGTATGTATAAAAGAATATTGTATGGTTAAAAGAATAACCAAGTAAAAATAAGTTGTATGAAATAAATTGTTTTGTAAAACAAAGTCTTGTGAAAAAGATATTATTTGTGTAAAATGTATAAGTCCAAAATTGAATGATTTAAATAACGGTATGTCATGTAATATAATACAAGCACTTATATATAGGAAGTACCAGCGGCGTATCCACCATGCTTGTAGCATACTACACACATATCGTTACTTAAGTCACTTAAACAAACCACCAAAGCATATAGTTCATGTCCAAAACAATCATCAAATGTTCTTGTCTAAACCATTGTCAATGTTTAAAACCCAAAATGTAGTCATGTAGTTAAGTATGTGTAAACAAAAGTTATGTATGGTAAGTAACAAAATGAGAATACTTAACCATAAGTAAAAAGGAACAAAACAAAGTATTTTGAAAAAATCAAAAAGTTATGTTTTGCCAAGTAAAAAGCTTGTTTTATTGATACAAACATTTATGTGGTAAGTTAACGCATTACATTCAAGCCTTGAGACAGCATGATAACCTTAGAGTAAAGGTTATCAAAGTAAAATGTTCACGGATTCAGTCATTCCTTTCACCAAACAAACCTAGGGTGTCAGGAACGGGATTTGTCAAGTCATATGGTACCATTACTTACTACCGAGCGGCGTAGCTAATGTTAATGAATGTAGTAAAGAACCGTTTATGCAAACCAAATGTCATACCAAATGTAAACAAGTTATGTGAAAACAATGTACTAAGTATGCTAAGTAAACATACAAAGCAGAAAAGTCATGTAAATCAATGTGCTAGTATGCTCAGTCAACATACATAGCAGAAAATGTAATGTAAAACAATGTGCTAATATGCCAAGTAAACATATGTAGCAAAGCAATGTAATGTAAATCAATGTGCTAGCATGCTAAGTAAACATACATAGCAAAACATAATGAAATCATGTACTAATAGTGTACTCAAGAACATAGCAAGCATATGATGTAAAAACAAGAAAAGCACGAAAGTAACAAGTAGGCACATGTGTTTCACCCCAAAATGTTTGGAAAACAGTAAAAGAGGGGTACTATGTACTCACTTGAGATTGCTTAGAAGTCGTAGGATAACCACCAAGCAATGCTAGAACATCACGGAATCAAACGGCACCTATATAGGTATCTACATTAATAACCGGACCTATCGGAGGATCGTGTAGTACGAGGGTTCGTAAACCAAATAAGTATAGGAACTTATGTAATATGGTTTGACAAAGCCTACATACTAAAACGAAACTTATCCTAAGTGCTTTTGACCCGTTACGACTCGTTTAGGTAGCTTATACTACTTTAACGTGTCGTTTGCGTAAAACGCGTTCGTAATGCCTAACTAGCCCAATGACAAGCAAGATGTGCCTTATCATGTTTAATATAGTTGCTAAATCAGTTTAGATACCAAAAATTATGTTACATAGGCTTAAAATGAATTTTGGCGCAAAAAGGGTATTTTGGTAATTTACCTAAGGCATAAGAACTACTTGTCATACAACTACTTAAACGTCGTGACCATAAGGCATAACCTCGGAAGGTTATTCCCTACACAACTATGGTCACCTAAAATGTTTTGGTCGGATCCTAATGATCGACCAAATGGGTCGGGTTCGTAAGCATAAGCGATTGATTAGATCGCTTACCTTTACGACCCTAAACAAGCACAAATCTAAAAGCGACGAGCTAAACATGCTAGAACATGTTTAGTAATGTTAGAAAACAGGTTTGGTATTAAAACAAACGGTTTTAATACCCTAGGGTAGTTTGGTTACAAAATACGCGAGAAAACGCATTTTGGCCGAAACTACGACTCGTCACTGAGCCTAGATAACGTGGTAATCAGTAGGTATAGTCACTAGGGACTATAACCATCGTGATTACGCTCACGTTATGAAGTTCAAACGAACTTCGCATTGACCATAAACTGGTCAATGCAGAAAGTCAAACACAGTTTGACTTTAACGCTAAAACGAACGAAAAACGCGAAAGAAATACTTACAGAAGGTCCCCGCAAGATTGATTTCCGAGTATTTCTCAGGTATGAAGTGTTTATAACTCCAACTTAGAGAAAATCTCAGAATCAAGTGGGTTTGAATGAAGTTGGGGTTGGATATTTATAGGAAACATAGAACCGTTAAGATCGTTTCTTGTTCCCCAAGCGTTAAATCTGAGCCGTACACCTCGTACCCACTGATTTACAAAACCATTGGCACCCAAAACCAGCCCATAGTTTAGGAGAAACCATGTGCATAAGTGTGTAACAGCTGGGAATAGCTGGAAAACATTTATGCTGATCTGGGAGGGGCTTACGGACCGTAAGCAACCCCATACGGTCCGTAAGGGACCTGCAGACCAGCTATGTTTTCATTTTGACAGTTTTGGCCCCTGTGCGCGCATGGTCGAGTTTTGGCACTTCAAACACCCGTCAAACCCATTTTTAAGCTCTAAAATGAAGCTAAAGTATAGGGGATTTGAAATATGCTCAAACATATGCCGGATGTTAGTTCGTTTGGCCGTACGATTGCGTTGTTCGGTTAATTACGACGAAAGTCGTAATGGACGCAAAAACGGTCCAAATTGCGCGACGAATGGATTTTTAAAAAGCCAATCATTAAAACATAATATTTTAATGATTACATAAATTTTTGGATGTCCGGATGTATTTAGAACGTAAGTTATGCGCGAAAATGCAAACTTATGCACTTTTTGACGCTTTTAGTCCCTGAATGACCCAAAAGTTTATTTTAGCACACCGAACCCCTCAAAGCCTATTTCTAATCTATGTAAAGGATATTTAAGGTGTGTTTAACTTATGATCATGTTCCGGAATGTTCGTTACAGTTCAGATTGGCATACTTTCGCAGTTTGTCAATTTTAGTCCCTGTAAGCGAATTAACTAGATTTTGCCATACCAAAGCCTTCGAAACTTATTTCTAAGTTATGTAAAGGTTATTTAAGGTATGTTAAGCATAAATTGATGTTCCGGAGTATTTGTTGCATATAACTGATTACGTTTTCGCACCAGTTTGCGTATAATTCTCTAGAAAGCGATATAGAGTTTGAAATCGAATAAAAGTCAAAACATGAAAAACATCAAACATAAACAAACAAACATAGGGATCAAATAGCTTTATTTCATTGATAATTTAACTGTTTACAATGATTACAAGCACAGATGTCACAGTCTCCCCTACTTGTGGGAATTTCGTCCCGAAATTCGTTTAGAGGAAACTTGTGGGAAAAGATGTGGATATTTCGCCTTCATCTGATCTTCACGTTCCCAAGTAAACTCAGGTCCACGTTTAGATTCCCAGCGAACTTTAACCAACGGAATGCGCTTACGTTTAAGCCATTTGACTTCACGATCCATAATTTCCACAGGTTTCTCAACAAAATGTAGTGTTTTATCAACACGGATTTCGTCAAGTGGTATGTGGAGCTTCTCATCAGCTAAACACTTTTTGAGATTGGATACGTGGAAAGTTGGATGAACATTTCCAAGTTCGGGAGGTAATGCAAGTCTGTAGGCTACCTTACCGATTCTTTCGACGATCTTGAATGGTCCAACGTATCTAGGTGCAAGTTTTCCTTTCTTTCCAAATCTGATCACACCTTTCCAAGGTGAGACCTTAAGTAATACACGATCACCGACTTGGAATTCTAAGGGCTTGCGTCGTTGGTCCGCGTAACTCTTTTGACGGCTTCGAGCTGCCTGTAAGGTATCACGAACTTTCTTAACCTTGTCAGTTGTCTTTAGAATGAGGTCAGGTCCAGTAAGCTGAGCCTCACCTATTTCATTCCAGTAGACCGGTGAACGACATTTTCGACCATAGAGAGCCTCGAAAGGAGCCATATTGATGCTGGAGTGATAACTATTGTTGTAGGAGAATTCAATCAATGGAAGATGTGAATCCCAACTACCACCAAAATCGATCACACAAGCTCTAAGCATATCCTCCAAAGTCTGGATTGTTCTTTCAGTTTGGCCATCTGTTTGTGGATGATATGATGTGCTCAGATTGAGTTGGGTCCCCATAGCAGATTGCATGGTTCTCCAAAATCGAGAAGAGAAGCGAGCATCCCTATCAGAAATAATGTTCAAGGAACACCATGTCGAGATACAATTTCATCCACGTAGATTTTGGCCAGATCTTCAGCAGATAGATTCTCACGGATCGGCAGGAAATGCGCTGACTTAGTAAGACGATCAACAACTACCCAGATGGCATCATGACCTTTCTTAGTGCGCGGAAGTTTAGTAATGAGATCCATAGCAATGTTTTCCCATTTCCAAACTGGGATCTCAGGTTGCTCCAAAAGACCATAAGGATGTTGGTGTTCAGCCTTAACCTTGAGACACGTAAGGCATTTGGAAACGTACAAGGCAATGTCTTTCTTCATACCAGGCCACCAATACTGAGTACGAAGATCCTTATACATTTTATCTGAGCCAGGATGAATAGAATAACGAGACTTATGGGCCTCATCCATAAGCAAAGTGCGAAGATCATCTTGGCTTGGGACCCACAAATGGTCCATGAAATAATACGATCCATCTTCCTTCAGCACAAGATCAGGCTTAATGTGATTGGGTAATTCCTTACCCATCAAGTCTTGTGAAACACAAGCCTGTTGAGCCTGAGTAATGCGTGCTTGGATATCGGATCGAGCTTGAATAGCAGATTGAACACGAACACAATGAAGCACAGTATGTTCCTTACGACTTAATGCGTCAGCCACAACATTCGCTTTACCAGGATGGTAGCGAATTTCGCAATCATAGTCGTTTAGGAGTTCGACCCAACGTCTTTGCCTCATGTTGAGTTCCTTCTGGTTGAAGATATGCTGAAGGCTTTTGTGGTCAGTGAAAACCACACATTTTGTGCCATACAAATAGTGTCTCCAGATTTTGAGAGCAAAGACAACTGCGCCCAACTCAAGATCGTGTGTGATGTAGTTTCTCTCATGTACCTTCAATTGCCTTGATGCGTAGGCTATGACTTTGTTCCTTTGCATCAGAACACAGCCAAGACCCAATTTCGATGCATCACAGTAAACAATAAAATCATCATTGCCCTCAGGCAAAGTCAGAATAGGTGCATCACAAAGCTTCTGCTTCAAGGTCTGAAATGCTTCTTCTTGCTTAAAACCCCATTCAAAGGGTTTATTCTTCTGAGTTAGAGCAGTTAGAGGAACTGCAATCTTTGAGAAGTTCTCGATGAAGCGGCGGTAATAACCCGCAAGACCAAGAAAAGAACGAACCTCAGTAGGAGTAGTAGGCGTATCCCAATCCTTAATCGCACTGATCTTGGAGGGATCTACATGAATACCTTGTTCGTTGACAATATGTCCCAAAAATTGAACTTCCTTAAGCCAAAATTCACACTTGGAGAACTTGGCAAAAAGTTGCTCTTTCTTTAGGAGTTCCAGAGTAAGACAAAGATGGCGCTCGTGATCAGCTCGCGTCTTAGAGTAAATCAAGATGTCATCAATAAAAACGATGATGAACTTATCTTAATAAGGCTTGCAGACCCTATTCATTAAGTCCATGAAAACAGCAGGAGCATTGGTCAAACCGAATGGCATGACTATGAACTCATAATGCCCATATCGAGTGCGGAATGCTGTTTTGGGAATATCCTCTTCATGCACACGAAGTTGATGATACCCAGAACGAAGGTCAATCTTCGAAAAGCAAGTAGCACCCTGTAACTGGTCAAAGAGATCATCAATGCGAGGTAGGGGATATCGATTCTTGATGGTAAGCTTATTCAGCTCACGATAATCGATACACATTCTGAAGGATCCATCCTTCTTCTTGACAAAAAGAACGGGAGCACCCCAAGGAGAAAAGCTAGGACGGATAAAAGCTTTGTCAGAAAGCTCTTGAAGCTGCTTAGACAACTCTTGCATCTCAGACGGTGCAAGACGATATGGAGCTCTGGCAATAGGATTTGCACCAGGTACAAGATCAATACGGAACTCGACTTGGCGTGCTGGAGGTAGACCAGGCAACTCTTCAGGAAACAACTCCGGATAATCCCGAACAACAGGGATATCTTGCATAGACTTACCTTGGTCTTTATCTGCTGTAACATGTGCCAAGAAAGCCACATAGTTCTTTCACAGATACTTCCGAGCTTGAAAACAAGACATAAGCTTGAGGCTACTAGCAGGTTTCTCACCACGAACCTGTAGTATCTCACCTGACGAAAGCGGCACACGAACGATCTTCTCAAAACACACTACCTCTGCGCGATGCTTGGCTAACCAATCTATACCAACAATAATGTCGAAGCTCCCAAGTTGCATAGGCGTGAGGTCAATAGGAAAAAGATGGTCGTTAAGGTTCAACTGGCAGTTGCGAAGAACAGAATCAAGAACAATGGGTTCACCATTCGCAACTTCGACTGTCAAAGGCTTTCCTAGTTTCGTTCTAGACACGCGAAGCAAGGGCTCAAAAGATAACGACACAAAACTCTTATCGGCCCCTGAATCAAAAAGAACAGACGCAGGTTGATTATTAACAAAGAACGTACCGTTCACCACCTTGTTGTCTGCTTGCGCTTCAACAGCATTCATGTTAAAAGCTCGTCCACGAGCCTGAGCTTGAACCGGGTTCGCATTTATCAACCTTGGAAACTGGTTACGGTAGTGGGTCAGATCCCCACAGTTGTAACAGGAACCTGGTGGGAAGTGAGGTCGTGCTACTTGACCTTGTTGCTGAGCAAAAGGCTGAGCAACTTGTTGAGCCGGGTTCTGAGCTGCTTGATTCAGATTGGCAGGTATGCAGCATGTAGTAGCAAGATGACCAGGTCTTCCGCAGTTGGTGCATTGACGGCACTGGTGGTGTGGTTGATGATGTCCGTTACACTTATTGCACAGAGGTGCATTGCCAAAGTATGGTTTCTTGGCAAGAGGTTGCGCAGGCTGATTTTAAGCAGCTTGAGCCTGAGTAGTAACGGCATAATTCTGGGAAGCCTTCCGCTTCCTCGAACCCTTCGAAGAACCCGCATCACTCCCCTTCTTGCTTTTACCTTTCTTACTCTCCTTCTTCTCAGAATCCTGCTTCTTACCCTTCTTGTCACCCTTTCTATGCAACTTACCCTTTCGTATCTGCGACTCAGTCAGCGTTGCAGATAGTTCGATTGCCTGACGGACAGTGGTAGGTTTACTACCGGTAACGATGTCTTGCACAGAGTCAGGTAGACCATTGATGTATCTCTCGATAGCCTTGTCAAGTGGGGTAACCATAGTTGGGCATAACAAACTCAGCTCCTCATACCTATCAGTATACGCCCGGTGCTCACCACTAACTTGTTTCAGATCATCGAACTCCCTTTCCAATGCTCGCAATTCATGATGAGGACAAAACTCACTCATCATGAGAGTCCTCAACTCAGCCCATGTTTGTGCTAAAGCAATTTCAGCACCACGATCTCTCATAACCCCGTTCCACCATGTCAACGCCCTCTTCTGAAAAACACTAGAAGCAAACTCGACTTTGCGATTATCAGGACACTGAACGTGACGGAAAGTATTCTCAATGCTCTCAAACCATTGAAGGAGCCCAGTTGCCCCCTCAGTACCACTGAACTTGAGTGGTTTAGCCGAATTGAAGCTCTTGAAGTTACAAGGAGCGTTCTGGTTGATGTTGGCTTGGTTAAACTGAGCAATAAGATTCGGGAACGCAGCAGCCATATGCTGTGCGATGATTTCTGCCAGTTCGGCATTAGGTAGCTGATTTTCGCGTCGAGGAGGCATGCTAAAAAGAGGAAAACATGAGAGGAAACGAGTGAGATGATTAGATGAAAAGAACGAGATGAAACAAAATCAACAAAGCAAGGATGGTGGTCATTTGTCCGTATCACAAAGCAAACAAATGACACACAGTGACTAATCAAAGTAAATGGGTCCATAAATAATGCTTAGCGAAGACATGCTCGCCTATAAGTGAACACTCACCCCAAGAGTTCCCAGGTAAGAGTGACTGGTCCGATTATGTGGATTTGTACGAACACTCTAGCCTTAGACAGAAAACCCAGGGTACAGGCATTCACTCTTCCAGTTTGCACGTGTTCACACTATTTATAACCCAAAACTTTGACGAGATTTTTGAAAACTTGGAAGGCACAAGGCCCAAAAGAATCATTTAAAAAAAATGATAAAATTTCAAAATCAATTTGAAAAATCAAAAGGGTTCAAAACCATATAATAAATCATTTGAAAACAGAAGATTGTTTTTCAAAAATCATTTTAGAAAACTGGGTTCTTGTTCTGGTGATCACCTAAGGATAGGTGAAGTGCATGTTTTAAGATCTAAACACAAGACTACTTGTGTTGGGGTCCTAGAAAGGTTATAGTCTAGGTCAAAGCATTACTAATAACCTAATTCCCTATAACCATTGGCTCTGATACCAACTCTTCTGTCACACCCCGACCACGTAAAACATCAAATCGTGGCGGAAACGTCGGGGAGTGTTGTAACAGAATTATTGTTCCACAACCAAGGTAATTAAAATAATATTTTATTCATCACCCAAGGGTGGAATACATTGTTTCAAACGAGAACCCACAAGTTACATTGTCTTAAAATAAAAAGAAACAAAGTACATAACGTAATTAATACTAAGTCTAGCTCTGTTTTATGTCACTAAGGCCCAAGTCCACCCTAGCGTGTCACGATCATCATCCTATGCATTAGCTCCTGAAACACATGTGAAAATAGGTACGTCAGCATAAAAATGCCTGTGAGATACATAGGTTTTGTGAAAATAGGATTCATGACTTAGGGTTAAGAAAATGTTTAATGAAAACTTGTCATGAATCTAGTTTAAGTGTTTGCTTATAAAGTGTTTGAAAAGCGATAACAAATCAGTTAATATGTATGTATAAAAGAATGTTGTATGGTTAAAAGAATAACCAAGTAAAAATAAGTTGTATGAAATAAATTGTTTTGTAAAACAAAGTCTTGTGAAAAAGATATTATTTGTGTAAAATGTATAAGTCCAAAATTGAATGATTTAAATAACGGTATGTCATGTAATATAATACAAGCACTTATATATAGGAAGTACCAGCGGCGTATCCACCATGCTTGTAGCATACTACACACATATCGTTACTTAAGTCACTTAAACAAACCACCAAAGCATATAGTTCATGTCCAAAACAATCATCAAATGTTCTTGTCTAAACCATTGTCAATGTTTAAAACCCAAAATGTAGTCATGTAGTTAAGTATGTGTAAACAAAAGTTATGTATGGTAAGTAACAAAATGAGAATACTTAACCATAAGTAAAAAGGAACAAAACAAAGTATTTTGAAAAAATCAAAAAGTTATGTTTTGCCAAGTAAAAAGCTTGTTTTATTGATACAAACATTTATGTGGTAAGTTAACGCATTACATTCAAGCCTTGAGACAGCAGGATAACCTTAGAGTAAAGGTTATCAAAGTAAAATGTTCACGGATTCAGTCATTCCTTTCACCCAAACAAACCTAGGGTGTCAGGAACGGGATTTGTCAAGTCCTATGGTACCATTACTTACTACCGAGCGGCGTAGCTAATGTTAATGAATGTAGTAAAGAACCATTTATGCAAACCAAATGTCATACCAAATGTAAACAAGTTATGTGAAAACAATGTACTAAGTATGCTAAGTAAACATACAAAGCAGAAAAGTCATGTAAATCAATGTGCTAGTATGCTCAGTCAACATACATAGCAGAAAATGTAATGTAAAACAATGTGCTAATATGCCAAGTAAACATATGTAGCAAAGCAATGTAATGTAAATCAATGTGCTAGCATGCTAAGTAAACATACATAGCAAAACATAATGAAATCATGTACTAATAGTGTACTCAAGAACATAGCAAGCATATGATGTAAAAACAAGAAAAACACGAAAGTAACAACTAGGCACATGTGTTTCACCCCAAAATGTTTGGAAAACAGTAAAAGAGGGGTACTATGTACTCACTTGAGATTGCTTAGAAGTCATAGGATAACCACCAAGCAATGCTAGAAGATCACGGAATCAAACGGCACCTATATAGGTATCTACATTAATAACCGGACCTATCGGAGGATCGGGTAGTACGAGGGTTCGTAAACCAAATAAGTATAGGAACTTATGTAATATGGTTTGACAAAGCCTACATACTAAAACGAAACTTATCCTAAGTGCTTTTGACCCGTTACGACTCGTTTAGGTAGCTTATGCTACTTTAACGTGTCGTTTGCGTAAAACGCGTTCGTAATGCCTAACTAGCCCTATGACAAGCAAGATATGCCTTATCATGTTTAATATAGTTGCTAAATCAGTTTAGATACCAAAAATTATGTTACATAGGCTTAAAATGAATTTTGGCGCAAAAAGGGTATTTTGGTGATTTACCTAAGGCATAAGAACTACTTGTCATACAACTACTTAAACGTCGTGACCATAAGGCATAACCTCGGAAGGTTATTCCCTATACAACTATGGTCACCTAAAATGTTTTGGTCGGATCCTAATGATCGACCAAATGGGTCGGGTTCGTAAGCATAAGCGATTGATTAGATCGCTTACCTTTACGACCCTAAACAAGCACAAATCTAAAAGCGACGAGCTAAACATGCTAGAACATGTTTAGTAATGTTAGAAAACAGGTTTGGTATTAAAACAAACGGTTTTAATACCCTAGGGTAGTTTGGTTACAAAATACGCGAGAAAACGCATTTTGGCCGAAACTACGACTCGTCACTGAGCCTAGATAACGTGGTAATCAGTAGGTATAGTCACTAGGGACTATAACCATCGTGATTACGCTCACGTTATGAAGTTCAAACGAACTTCGCATTGACCATAAACTGGTCAATGCAGAAAGTCAAACACAGTTTGACTTTAACGCTAAAACGAACGAAAAACGCGAAAGAAATACTTACAGAAGGTCCCCGCAAGATTGATTTCCGAGTATTTCTCAGGTATGAAGTGTTTATAACTCCAACTTAGAGAAAATCTCAGAATCAAGTGGGTTTGAATGAAGTTGGGGTTGGATATTTATAGGAAACATAGAACCGTTAAGATCGTTTCTTGTTCCCCAAGCGTTAAATCTGAGCCGTACACCTCGTACCCACTGATTTACAAAACCATTGGCACCCAAAACCAGCCCATAGTTTAGGAGAAACCATGTGCATAAGTGTGTAACAGCTGGGAATAGCTGGAAAACATTTATGCTGATCTGGGAGGGGCTTACGGACCGTAAGCAACCCCATACAGTCCGTAAGGGACCTGCAGACCAGCTATGTTTTCATTTTGACAGTTTTGGCCCCTGTGCGCGCATGGTCGAGTTTTGGCACTTCAAACACCCGTCAAACCCATTTTTAAGCTCTAAAATGAAGCTAAAGTATAGGGGACTTGAAATATGCTCAAACATATGCCGGATGTTAGTTCGTTTGGCCGTACGATTGCGTTGTTCGGTTAATTACGACGAAAGTCGTAATGGACGCAAAAACGGTCCAAATTGCGCGACGAATGGATTTTTAACAAGCCAATCATTAAAACATAATATTTTAATGATTACATAAATTTTTGGATGTCCGGATGTATTTAGAACGTAAGTTATGCGCGAAAATGCAAACTTATGCACTTTTTGACGCTTTTAGTCCCTGAATGACCCAAAAGTTTATTTTAGCACACCGAACCCCTCAAAGCCTATTTCTAATCTATGTAAAGGATATTTAAGGTGTGTTTAACTTATGATCATGTTCCGGAATGTTCGTTACAGTTCAGATTGGCATACTTTCGCAGTTTGTCAATTTTAGTCCCTGTAAGCGAATTAACTAGATTTTGCCATACCAAAGCCTTCGAAACTTATTTCTAAGTTATGTAAAGGTTATTTAAGGTATGTTAAGCATAAATTGATGTTCCGGAGTATTTGTTGCATATAACTGATTACGTTTTCGCACCAGTTTGCGTATAATTCTCCAGAAAGCGATATAGAGTTTGAAATCGGATAAAAGTCAAAACATGAAAAACATCAAACATAAACAAACAAACATAGGGATCAAATATCTTTATTTCATTGATAATTTAACTGTTTACAATGATTACAAGCACAGATGTCACAAATTTCTTCAGAGAAACTTTGACCCTCTGGAAGATTCAAAGCTATATTGCACTGTATCACACAACCACCACCTTTTGTACTTTGAGAATGAAAACTTGATGATGAACTCTTGGGATTAACACTCGGATATGAAGAAAATCCACTACTGTTGTTTGAACCTTGATCAACATTTTCAGATGAATTTCCAGTACTAAATGCAGTTTGAATCTTCGGGCTTCTTTCAACCTCTTGAACACTGCCTTTGTAATACATTTTCACATCTTGTTGACCACTCGGATTAGTCATCCTCGCAATCTTTTGTTGTTCCAGATCTTGACCCTCAATCTTCTCGATGAACTGAGAAATCGTCAAACCATCATATACTCCAGTGTTTTTCAAGATCATCAAAAATGTACCCCACTCTTTCTGAGGTAACGCTCAGCAAGTTTGTCTACCCATTCTTCTCTATCTTTGGTTATGCTTAACAACGACATAGAACGCACTAAATGGCAATATCTTTCAATTAATTTCTTTGTATCTTCCCCAGGCAAACTGGTGAAGATATCAAATTCTTTTTTAAGTAGTGCCTTTTTGCTTTTAATAATCTTTTCACTTCCCTCAAACTTGATTTTAAGAGCATCCCAAATTGATTTTGAGGTCTTGTCATGTTGAAGCAACACAAAGATGTCTTCTTTGATGGCTTGCTGAAGTAGACTAATCATCATCTTTTCAGCTTTGTACATGTCACGTTCTTTGTCATTGAATTCCGAGATTTCTTTTTCAACTTGCAGATCCGTACGTGGTAGAACATACTTCTTCAAAATACATTCCCAAGATCTCAAATGGTTTGCTTGAACCCAATTTTCAAACCTATCTTTCCATCCGTAATACTCCTCAATGCTCATTAGCTTCGGGGGTTTTTGTGTTGTTCCAGTTTAATTTTACAAATTCATGTTTTGAGCAATGGTAGCTGGAGTAGTCGGAGATGTGGCGAATGCGTTATAAAATTCTTCACTCATGATTCGGTAACACGTTTTTCAAAAACAGCACACTTCAAGCGAAATCACCTGAAATTAACAACTTCAAGCGAAATAAGATTTCAAGCGGAATAAGAAGTTCAAACGGAATCACTTGATTTCGTTTGAATTTCAAGCGGATTAACAGATTGAAGCGAAATCACTCAAGCGGGATAACTGATTTCGCTTGAAAATATACAATTTCAAGCGGAATAACAACTTGAAGCGGAATCACCTAATTTCTCTTGAAACTATTCAAGCGGAATAGCCCTTTGAAGCGGAATAAGGTATTTTCAAGCGGAATTAAGTGACTTTTGAAGCGAAATAACGATTTCAAGCGGAATCAAGTGATTTATTCGTTCAAGTGGAATTACGTTTTTATGCCATTTTTAACACTTTTAATCCGAATTTTGTTCTGAAACTCTCAAGGGTTTGTTAAAATACATTTTTACACGATATGTGAGAAAATTAGCCGATTTTAACCGTAAAAACTTGTTGATTTTGAAAAGAAGGTATAGAAAACAGAAATTTTGAGCTGAATCGGTAAGAACTCCTCCTCCTGAGCTCTGATACCACTTGTAGGATCGTGTTGTGACCCGAACGAGTCGTTCAGAGGAGTTTTAATCTATTTCAGAGGCGGAAACTAAGAAATAGACTTCAAAACAGCATGCAAATCACTTTAAACTTCCTTTTGATTGAATTAACACTGATTACAATCACTGGAAAAACCAGCAGCACCTCGGTATCCAAATCAAGAACTGTTACAAATGATTTCGCTTCAAACCTATATATAGAGATGAGATTCCGCTTGAACATGCTTCAAGCAGAATAAGAATTGATGTGATTCCGCTTGAAAGTGACAAATGTTATTTCAAGCGAAATCAACTCTCTCAAGCGAAATCAAATTTAATCCTATATAAATCTCCTATTTTCTCGAACAATGTCCCCTGATCTAACAATCTAGAACAAGACTCGATACAAGACGAAGTCGACAGATGTATGCACCAACAATTTTCACGAAGAAAATTCATGCCTACTATGATATCGAAACTACCAAGATGCATCAGAATGAGATCGATCGGGAAAACGTGATTGTTGAGTTCGAGAGTACAATCACGGAGTACAGAACTAACGGTGACGGTCCTTCCGATGGCAATTTCTACGTCAAACGTCGTTGGGAGGTTAGCGCGTTTACAGTTTAGGAGCTTTTCGAATTCGAACGACACAAAACAGTTATCGGCTCCAGTATTAAATAAACACGAAGCATAAATACCGTTAACGAGAAACGTACCGTTGACAACATTGTTGTCAGTTTGAGCCTGGCGGACATTGATGTTGAATGCTCTTTCACGGGCTGCTTGCTATGGTTGCTGCTGTTACTGCTGTTGTTGTTGATGTTGTTGCTGCGGCTCTTGTTTCACAACTCGATTCAGGCAGATGTTAGCAAAGTGGTTAGGGTCACCACATGAGTAGTAGGCTCGTGCATGAGCAGCGGGAGCAGGAGCTGCTTGATTACCGTGAGGAGCGGGGAGTGGAGCTGGTAGTGCTGGAGGAGCTTGAGCTTGAGCTTGAGCTGGTTGACGTGGGCCAGTGCGACAGTTCGCTGTGAAGTGTCCATAGAGATTGTAGTAGACATAGAAACGACAAGCTATCCCAGCTGGGTGATGATAGGTGCAAGTAAGGCATAGAGGATGAGGACCAGTATACGCACGCTTAGCAGGTGGTGCGTTGGTCACAGATGCGGCAACTTGACGGTTATGGTTCTAGTTGGGTTGGACGTGTACAACATTGAGAGGAGCGGCAGTTGCACCGCAGTTCTTTTTGTTGTTACCCTTACGTTTGCGATTCTAGCGTGAAGACTTCGAGACTTTAGATGCTGTGGTCTCAGGAGCGGGAGTAGCAGTGACCTGGTGGAGATTCTTGGTTAAGGTCTTGAAATAACCTGCCAAAACTCGCTTGTCATTGATCTCAGCGGCGAGTTGGAAGGTTTCCTCAATGGTAGCAGGTTTAGCTGCTTGAACAAAATCGGCAACACAAGAATGTATTTCTTGATCGTGATGTCTGGTGTTGACACTTGACTAGGACAGATAATACTGAGCTGCTTGAAGCGAGCGGTGAGACCAGCATTGTCACCTCCTTCGTGCTTGATGCCCCAGAACTCATTTTCCATCTTCTGGAGTTCATATGGGGGACAAAATTCATTCATCATGACTTCCTTCATTTCCTCCCAGGAGAGTCCATAAGCTGCATCGTTACCTCGCCTGTTGCGTTCCGCTGTCCACCAATCTAGTGCCCAAGACTGGAAGACTCCAGTAGCATTCATAGTGCGGAGGTTGTCTGGGCATCCGCTTTGACGAAGGGTGACTTCAATCGAGTCAAACCACTGAAACATGGCGCTGGGCCCATCTTCACCAGTGAAGTTAGTAGGACCACAGTCCTTGAATTGTTTGAAGCTGAATGGAGCTTTAGGTGAGTCGCTTTTAGATTCGACAGACGACTTGCTGCTAACCTCGTTTATCTCACTGACGATCTGAGGTATGACTTTAGCCATTTTCTTGGCGACGAGAGAAGCGATGTGCTTGTCATCTTTGCTTCTCTGAGCGTTTCGGCGAGTGTGAGAACCAAGGGAAGACATTGTCTGCAGCAGAAATCGTCGTATGATTTAGACGTGATTCGATTATATCAGGTTACGTTTTGAAAAACATAGCGTATCATAAGACATCCTTTGTTGTTGTAAAGCTCTGTAACACGTCAAACACATAGGCACATATTCACGTAGGCACACAACCCACATAAGCACGTAAGCACGTAAGCATATAAACACGTATTCCACTTAAGCACATATTTTCCACGTATTCACCTATATTTTGCACGTAGTCACCTACATATTTTGCATGTATTCAACTATCTTTCAAAGCTGCGAGATGCGTTCGAGAGTTGCGAGAGCGAGTAGCGATTGCGAGTAGCATAAGAGAGTAGTGTAGCGTAGCGAGTGCGATTAGTTTGTCTGCGATCTGTTAGCGTTTTGAGCTAAGTGTCCTGTGCGAGTTATGCGCGTTCAGTAAAGCGATGAGCGAAAAGCGAATAAATCTCCAAAATTGAAACATATAAACATATAAAAACATAAAAGCACATAAAAATCGAAGAATCAGCGGCTGCAAGCTCAGAATCGAAACAAAATGTCTTGCGTGCTAGACATCGACTACCCAAAGTGATTCGACTATCCACAACGACTTCGAGCACACGCTTTGGCCTACTAGACTGTGCTCTCGCCAAAATACGGCGAACGGCACTTATCCTTCGGCTACCACGCGAATCGAGTTATTGGAATCCATCGAGACTTTGGTAAGAGTTTTGTAAAAATTTAAAGTAAAGAGTTGAATGTGTCGTTAAGGTGCGGGTCTCACCCCTAACTTAACAACTTGCCCCAAGACATTCTTTTTAATAGATAGAGAGGGAGATTCCCGTTGAGATGTGGATGTCTGATATACGTTAAATTATACATGTTTTTATACCCCAAAACACTTCCGTTTTAAGCGTTTTTGACCGAAACTGCAACGTTTAGGTACCAAATTCGGTACTCTTATAATTTCAGGTCTTAAACGGAGCACAAAATAAAAATCTGATGAAAACGGACAAATTCTGATGCATTTCTGATGAAACGGGCAAAATTCTGATGACTGCCAGGTGTCGCACTACCGTGCGATCCAACCGCACTACCGTGCGAGACCTCCGACCCCGGAAGCACTGCCAGTGCAGGAGCGTGTGCCACTGATTACTCGGTACGCACGACCGTGCGAGCCAACCGCACTCCCGTGCACCACCTGGACCATACTTTCTGATCACGATTCTGATGACCTCGCACTACCATGCGACCAACGGCATGACCGTGCCGATTTGGTGACCCATGCAACTTGTCCACCAGTCCACTTGGCTGACCCGGGATCGCAGAAAAAGACGTCACCCGACAAGGCCTGACCGCACAGGCGTGCGACCCATCGGCACGGCCGTGCCAAACTGAAAATTGCCTATAAATAGCAGCATTCGCAACTGATCAAAATGTTGGGTTTTTCTCCATGTTTCTGGGTGATTTCTGGGTTCCGAAGCAGTCCTGATCAGACCCATTTGAAGCTTAAAGATTGAATGGAAGCATAACCGATCCAACCCATCAATTCCTTGCTTGTTTATGGTTCGATTCCTTGTTCTTGAACATGTATTCTAGTCATTTTGCAAGTTATGAGCTGATGTTAGTTTATGTTTAATGTAGTTTATGTAATAGTAGTTATAAACTAGTTTCTTGAATAATCGTTACATTGTAATCTTATTTGTATGAAGCTTTGGTACTTTTTCATGTTTGAATCTTCATGATTATATAATGAACGTTTCATTGATGTTGAGTTCCTGATTATGTTTGATTATCTTCGATAATGAATATGTGGTTAGTGGGATGGTAACTATTTCTTGATTAATCACTTATTTATAGACTTTGTTTACACCATGAAACCAGACCAGGGTATTGGTTTTATACAAGATATATCTTATTATGATTAGGAATACTCTCTTGCACGTAAGGGTTCTAACGAATTATATGGTGTTAATTGCATGTTCTTAGATGCGGTTTATGAACCTTGTTTAGTAGTTTTGGTCTGAAATTGCTGACATGGTAGATTTGTGTTTAAGACGTGTAAAGGTGAAATTGTTTGTTATATGATCTACGTAATTGCTTATCCTCGTGGCTATATTGTGACCATCGGTATTGCTTTCTTTGATAAGTGAGGTTAGGAATCCAGACCCGGTAAATAACCTATCTTTAAAGGTTCGCATGAATAAACATCAATAGCTCGCTAATGAATGATTTGAGGTGGTTAACGTGTGACCATCGCGTTAACTTTTCGAAGAATCATAATGCTAGAAATCCAGACCCGGTAACTAGCTGTCTCGAAATTGGAAAATTGATTAAGTGCTTTTGTGACATATCTGATAGATAACATGTTTAGGTTGTTTGTGAAACAAGATAGCAGTATATTTATGTTTTAAATATAGTTTTAGATAATTTTAGTTAAACAACCATTCACTTTTCCTTATATCTGGTAAAACAATGACAAAGATTTAGTACATTATAATGCCCGTGTTCTATGGATCAATATCTGGCTCTTACCAAAACTTTGCTGCATATATGACGGGATACACTTGTCCTTTGTTTTGTGTGTTTTAATGTTAAGGTATAAACCATTTTTATAAATATAAAACACATTTCGTCGGGCGCGGTTGTAGATACTGTAAATAAATGTGTATAGCCGCGCTCACGTCAATGTCACTCCTAACTCAACAAAGATTCTCGTGCTGAGAGTAAAAATGCGCGTAGAGTGAGTGATTCTATCGAGAGTTCTTGGTTTTCACACCTAATCTCGACGAGATCGCTCTTTTGTGTTATGCGAGCGTTTTTCATAAACGTGTGGGTTGTGTTTGCCTTAGGAAAAGCAATAGTGTGTTTTCAGCTTTAGGAAAAGCTGCTTCGTGCGAAGCTGTAGTATGCGGTGTTCGCACAAAGGTGAGAGGAACAAAAGCAAGTTCGCACAAAACCCCTACCGGGTTTATATGAAGGGTCTGTTGGTACTTAGACTATAGACTTGGTCAATTCTAAGACATCGACCCGGACAAGGTCGAGTCTTTCCTAATTCCCTATAGTTATGGCTCTCATACCAATCTGTCACACCCCAACCGATGTCGGAAACATCAGGGCGTGGCACTGAGCTAAACAGATTGTTCAAGAGAATCCATAACAACTATTAATGTCATTATATTTAACGTTTAACGTCCCATACCATCAAACATATAAAGCAAACAATCATTACATATATAATCTCGAAAACAAATAAGCTGTTCCGACAACTCAGATTTTATTTAGTTTGTTTCTAGACCTCCTACTTCATTTTCGTCACAGCAGACATAGCATCCTAATCAACCTGTTACATACGTTAAAATAAAGTCAATACACAGAGTGTAAAGGTGAGTACACAAGTTTAAGTAGCATATAGTATAGCGAAAGCGTTTACGCATAACCAGCATGTAACACGTAGAAATGTGAATCAAGTAAGCTATCGACAATGACATATGCAACCGACATGACTGCGAGTGTTGAATGCGCAACACATTATCACCACTGTGACCATGTGAAGTAAAACCCTTAACAACCCATGTCCAAGATGGGTGCTGAGTCCAAACTATAGTAGTATCGTTGCTAAGGTGTCAGGCAACAATCATTGTGTAAACATAACACACAAGCATTCATCGAATCACGTATAACAAGCGAGAGCAGTTAGCGTTCAAAGTGTTTGCGTTGTGTGTCGATGTGATTTGATATAGATAACGTATATAACACCCAAAAGTACGTTAAGTGAAAAAGGGTTCGAGTATACTCACAGTATGTGTTTAGTAAATAAACACAACCTTGTATTGAAGGGAGCGCGTGAGAGCTAGCCTGATCATAGAACGATAGCGTAAGCCTTGTTAGGAAACTTTATTTGTAAGTATTGAAGAAAATCACAATCAACTGGATCTATGAAGAGATAACAGCCCTGAAGATCACAACAAGAGAAAGAAGATCAGATAGGACAACTGAAATGCACAGCATCTACTTCAAAGAATCACAAGTTGATCAAGAGCTGATTTGGATGATCAGAGAAGGTCATTTCTGATGTATCTGATGATATTTCTGATGAAATATCATCAGTTTCTGACGATTCTGATCATCAGATTTTCTGATGATTTGTTCACCAGAATTTCTGATGAAGTGGTTTATCAGAAATTCTGATGAATACCCCACTTGTCTAACACCAAGCTCTATCCTGCCACCATGACCGAAGCAAGTTGATATTATTGGATATCATGATTACAAAGGCAACTTGAACATTGGATTCAATGAATATGTCAAATTGCTACTTTTTGCAGGACTTATTGCATGAATAAACTATTGTTTATTCATGTACCCAGCCTTCTATAAATAGAAAGCTCAACCAGCAGAAGACAATTGAGTTTGAAGCTTAGCATTCATATACAACACACAAACTCCATTGCCCTTCTCACCCACAGAATTCAACATTCATTTGTATTAGATAATAATCTTACAATCACCTTGTAAACTATTTTGTTTCAAAGTGATATAAACTTGATAAGTCTGTAGGTCTTGTTTCTGAAAGTCTGATTTCCATTTCCGCGCATCTTTTTCACATCTACTGAAATCACTTGCCATATTACGTGAAAAGAAGTTGTTTAGGTCATATTGGGTCCAACAATTGGTATCAGAGCAGATTGAATAAACTATTTTCAAATGATCAATCGCTCATCTTCTTTTCTCTAAATATGGCCAGCTTTCAATCTTGGAATAATGCTTTTAATATTGGTTCTATATCTAAACCTCCGACTCTGGTCAGACAGGAATACCCCCAATGGAAAATCAGGATGGTCAATTTCCTAAATGGTCATGACCGAGCTCTGTTTCAATCCATTGAAAGGGGTCCACATATACCAATGACTGATATACCAGCAGTTCCAGCAACTGACCAAACACCAGCAATCCCTGTCTCCCGTGCTCCCAAAAGTGAAATAAACTGGAGCGCAGAAGACAAGGATCTGGTAGCTGGGGATGAAAGGGCAAAGTCACTTTTAATAATGGCCATCCCCAATGACATATTTTCACAAGTTGATGCATGTGCATCAGCTAAGGAAATATGGGATCAGTTGGAAAATCTTTGTGAAGGAGGAGAAAGGATGAGAAGAAACAAGAGAACAAACAATGTTTCCTGATATGAGAGGTTTTAAAGTTTACCCAATGAAAGATTAAATGATACATATCAAAGGTTTACAAAACTTTTAAACGAGCTAAAGAAATTTGGTATAATTAAATCAAATGATGAAAGAAACATAAAATTTCTTGATGCTTTAACTAGAGAATGGAGAAGTCTGACCATGACTTTGTCCTCAACCTTAGAACTAGGAAACATGAGTCTTCATGACTTATACAACATCTTGATCCCCAGAGAGGTAGAAATATTTGAAGAAACCATTCAAAGAGGGGGATCTTTAGCTCTTATCTCAAACTCATAAAGACCAACACCTTCCAGTGATCCACAACCTTCAAACACCCAAAGTTTTGAAATTTCTGATACTTCATCAGATTTTTCAGCTTTTGCTGAAGCAATAGCACTGCTCACCAAAACATTTGAGCTGAGGTTGAGGGGAGGAGGCCAGAGATACCAGAGAAGTGACAGAGGGAGGATGGATGGAAGATCTAAGGAAGAAGTTAGATCTAAGGATAAAGGGAAAGCTGAGGTTGTGCGCTACAAGTGCAAGCAAAGAGCTTACTATGCATCAGAATGAAAGACCAATAAGCTGAAAGATGTTGCTTACTATAAGAAGAAGCTTGAAGAAGCTAAGAAGCAGTAGCAAGTCAGCTTAATTGCTGGGACAGATACATGGCTATCTGATGACTCTTCTGATGAAGAAGAAGAAATGGCCAATTTCTGCCTCATGGCACTTTCTGATGACATACTAGAAACTTCAGGACAACAGGTAAATTTGGACAATCTTGATCTTGAACACAAGCTAAATGAGCTCATGTCAGATTTTATAAATCTGCAAGTTAAACATAAATCAGATATTGAAAAATCTGATGAGTTGCAAAGGACCATGAACAAAATTATTCTTGAAAACCAATTACTCATAGAAGAAAGTTTAGATCAAAGAGCTAAAATTGAGTTCTATAAAAATGAAAGAAAATATCTTTACAAGACAATCAATGATAAAGAAATTAATGTAAGAGGTTTTCAACAAGGCAAAGAATTTACAAACTTCATTGAGTCCACACCAAAGAACAAAGGAGAGGGTTTAGGATATGTAAGAACAAGTAACAACAAACCCACTGTCTTTGTAAAATCAACTCAACAGATTTCTGATAAATTTACATCAAAAACTGATTCTGAAACTTGCAAGTCAACCTGTTCTGAATACTCTTTTGATAAACCCAACTTTGAACCAAAAGGAAGTGAATGCAAACAGGAGTCTGTGAAAACTCCAGAAGCAGTTCACTCATTTTTTTTCAAAATTATCCCATCATTCCATCACAAGAATGTATATCAGAAAATTCTGATGAATCTTGTATGTGTGTTGATATACTGAAGCTTGTTCAACACCATCTCCAAAAGAAAAATAAAAATTCTGTTTATGGCTCAGCATATAACAGAATTCTGATGAAAGACCATTAAGAAGAAATAATCGGATTAAAATTTCATCAGAAAGAGTACCCAAGCATGCCTGGGTACCAGAAACCCTCTAATCATTCCATTTCAGGACCATCATGTGCAGCAGATCTGGTACAGCGATTCAGGAAGCTCCAAGCACATGACTGGGGACAGGAGCTTACTCAGCAACTTTGTTTCAAAGCTGGGTAAAATGGTAAATTTTGGAAATGGAGTGAAAGGGAGGATCATGGGATACGGATGTATAAGGTATGGATGCTTGACCATTGAGAAACTAGCCTATGTTGAAGGCCTAAAGTATAATTTGCTGAGTTGTGGTCAATTCTGTGACAAAGGTTTTCAGGTAACCTTTTTACCAGAAAAATGCTTGCTGATAGGTATGGATGATAACAAAATATATTTAAGTGGAAAAAGAATAAGACAATCAATATACTATTTTGACTTCAAAGAAGAAAATGAACATCCAAAATTATGTTTATTTTCAAAAATCAACAAAGGAAGTAGTTGGTTGTGGCATAAAAGGTTGGCTCACTTAAATTTCAAAAACCTAAGCAAACTAGCAAGCAAGGGTCTGGTAAAAGGACTACCTTTTATATCCTCAAAGAAGGATAAAATTTGTGATGCTTGTGAGATGGGGAAATCCAAAAGAAGCTCACACAAATCAATTTCTGAGTCTTCTATTACACAAAATTTGGAATTTTTACACATGGATTTGTGTGGACCCATGAGTACAGAAAGTTTTTCTGGAAAGAAATACATACTGGTAATAGTTGATGATTTTTCCAGATATACATGGGTCGAATTTTTAAGAAAGAAAAGTGAAACACCTGATCTGATCATTAATTTTATTAAGAAAATTGAAAATCCGTTAAAACTAACAGTCAGAAGGATCAGATCAGACAATGAGATAGAGTTCAAAAATTCAAAAATTGAGAGCTTTCTTGTGAGTAAAGGAATCTCTCATGATTTTTCTGCTCCCAGAACCCCTCAACAGAATGGGGTTGTTGAAAGAAAGAATAGAACCTTAGTAGAAGTTGTCAGAACAATGCTTGCTTATGTAAAGATACCCACTCATTTTTGGGCAGAAGCAATAGCAAATGCATGTTTTACTCAAAATAGAACCTTTATCAACAAAAGGCTAAACAAAACACCTTACAACATTATAAATGGAAGGATTCCAAGTGTAAAATTTTTACACACATTTGGTTGTAGATGTTTTGTCTTCAATGATTTTGAAAGCCTTGAAAATTTTGACAGAAAAGCAGAAAAAGGTATTTTTCTTGGATATTCTTTGTCCTCAAAAGCTTATAGAATTTTTATTCTTAACACAAGGACAATCAGAGAAAGTTTGTATGTTTCATTTGATGACTCATCAGAAACAGAGGTTTCTGATGAATACATGAAAGAAATAAATTTTTCTGACAAACAAGAAAATTATGAACATCTCTTTGAAATGATATCTGAAGATTTCCTAGAACATGATAAATCTCTCACATACAAATCAACAGAAATTCCATGTACTAACCATGCAGAACAAGTGAGTAGTGCATCAGAAAATCAAAATTCTGGTACAATACCCACAGCTGAGTCAACTGTTCAGGGGAAACTTCAAATCCATCAGAACTAACTACTTTTCGTAACAAGTTAAGATGGATCAAAGGACATGTTCATTCTGACATCATTGGCAATCTAGCTGATGGTGTGAGAACAAGATCTGCAACTGCACATGAATGTGCATATGCTGGGTTCATAAGCAAGATAGAACCCAAGTCTGTCAAAGAAGCTCTGAATGACTCAGACTGGATTCAAGCTATGCAAGAAGAGCTTGATCAGTTTGAAAAGAGCAAGGTATGGGATCTGGTACCCAAGCCTAAGGACAAATCTATCATAGGCTCAAAATGGGTATTCAGGAATAAATCTGATGAGAATGGCATAATCACCAAGGAACAAAGCAAGGTTAGTGGTCAAAGGTTACTGTCAACAAGAAGGTATTGATTATGATGAAACTTTTGCACCAGTAGCTGTAAGAATTTTTCTTGCTTATGCTGCATCCAAGGATTTCAAAGTTTATCAAAGGGATGTAAAATCAGCTTTCCTGAATGGTAAAATTGAGGAAGAAGTTTATGTTCAGCAACCAGAAGGCTTTGCTGATCCAAAATTTCAAAATCATGTTTATAAATTAAACAAAGCCTTGTATGGGTTGAAGCAAGCTCCTAGAGCCTGGTATGAAACCTTGTCAAACTTCTTACTCAATTCTGGGTTTACTAAAGGTACTATTGACACCACACTTTTCCTCAAAACACACAAAGGTCATACTTTGTTGGTCCAGGTATATGTTGATGACATTATATTTGGATCAACAAAAAATTTGTAAAAAGTTTCAAAAGTTGATGACCAACCACTTTGAAATGAGTATGATGGGTGAGTTAACCTTTTTCTTAGGGTTACAAGTTAAACAAAGAATTGATGGAATATTTTTGAGTCAATCAAAATATGTGAAAACAATTCTACAAAAATACTCACTTGAAAACTGCTCTGTTTCAGAAACTCCCATGGCAACAGGGAACAAATTAGATTCTGATAAAGATGGAATTAGGGTAGATATTAAAACCTATAGGGGAATGATAGGATCATTGCTATATTTGACTGCAAGCAGACCAGATATTATGTTTGCAACATGTTTTCTGACCAGATATCAATGTGATCCTAAAGAATCCCACTTAAAAGCTGTAAAAAGGGTTTTCAAATATCTAAAAGGCACATCAGAACTTGGTCTCTGGTATCCAAAGGATACAAACCTTGAATTAATTGCATACACAAATGCAGATTATGCAGGGTGCAAGATTGACAAAAAAAGCACATCTGGTACTTGTCAGATCTTGGGAGAAAAATTGGTATGTTGGGCAAGCAAGAAGCAAAACTGTGTTGCCACATCAACAGCAGAATCAGAATATGTAGCAGCAGCAAGTTGCTGTTCACAAGTGCTGTGGATGCAAACTCAACTGAGGGACTATGGAGTAAATCTGACAAAAATACCAATTATATGTGATTCAAAGAGTGCAATTGCAATAACAGAAAATCCAGTTCATCACTCAAGAACCAAACACATAGATGTCAGATATCACTTCATAATAGATCATGTGGAGAAAGGTAACATAGAAATGTATTTTGTTCCAACTGAAAACCAAATTGTTGGTATCTTTACAAAGCCTCTTGATGAAAAGAGGCACAACTTTTTGATCAGCACACTGGGCATGGTTAATTTAAAAGATGAAAATTTTTCAGAAAACAAAAAGACACAAATTGAAAACCAAATTGATGATCATCAAAAGTCTAATAATCAAAGACTAATTAAACAAGGTTCTGATAAAGAAATCCATCAATCTGATGGAACATCAGAAGGTCTAATAAATCATCAATGAATGTGATGATTTATCAGAAAATCTGAAGAGGTATCAGAAAATCTGATAAAATCATCAGAAATTCTGATACAACCTCAGAAACTTTGTTTAAACAGCAGGATGATCATTAATCTTCAAGGACTCCTATCTTCATGCATATCCCAATTGTATAAATTCATAATTGTGCATAGTTTATTTTTTGTATTTTATTAAAAAAAACAAAAAGGGGGAAAAGTAACATGCATTAAGATAAAATTTAGAAAAATCAACCGTCACAAGAAATTTTTGCAGAAGTGTAAACTTATTCTTACAATACCAATGCATGCAACGTCATTTTTTCATAAGAAGTTTAAGAGACACGTAGGCACTAAAATGATTAGGAGCTATGAAAGTAGCCGCCTAGCTATTAAATGCTTTCTCACACATGGGGCTTAGTATACTGTCATATTCACTGCAACAGATATCGTCTTAATTGAAGAGATGAAAATAAAAACTTT
The DNA here is from genome assembly GCF_002127325.2 of Helianthus annuus. Classification (NCBI taxonomy): domain Eukaryota; kingdom Viridiplantae; phylum Streptophyta; class Magnoliopsida; order Asterales; family Asteraceae; genus Helianthus; species Helianthus annuus. The sequence goes on along the minus strand of NC_035437.2, from coordinate 132,596,763 downwards.
TTGTTGTTAATATCATTTATGAGGCACTATCACTTTCATCTATAAATATTAACAACCTGAAAAGGACTTTCTTTTACACCAAAATCATCTCTTCAAAAGCCCTTCATCAGAAACTTCTTATTTTAGAAATGGGTCGCCCAAAATCAATGAAAGTTACTCAATTCCCTCTCCCTCTTCACATACATCATAATCTTAGGCTAAGATCTAACTTGGAAGGACCTGCATGGGAGGACTGCAGGTATGTGTATAATATGATCATGCGAAGTCCCTTGGGCTTTGCTGTATCAACACATATCATTATATATCCACAACTTCTACAAGAATTCTGGTGGAATGCTCAAATCGTTTTAAGTGGCACTTCCATGTGGATTGATAGCAAAGTTATGGGGGGTAAAAATCACCCTAAAGTAGGAAACACTCAGAGATGTCCTCCGGTTGGGTATAGGAAAATACCTTCCTGGATAAGGCAGATGTGCAACAAACCTTGACAGAAATGGGCTATCATTCAAACAACGTGTCAAGGCTGTGACAACACGCAATTCGAACCTATTTTGTGTAACGATACATGCTTATGTGATTTATTATAATTATTAATTGTTATGATTTTTGTGTTGTGTGTAATGAAATGTTATGTTGTATGTGTTATGTGTAATATGTTATGATTATGTGATTATGTTACTTGACCCGAAACCGCACAACACACACACTCGAACACACAAGGCCATTGGGCCGTATTGCTTGCACTCGGATCAAAAGGGCAGCCCAAGTGTGGGTTCGGCCCATCCCCCTAAACCGATTAACACATGAGATGTTGTAACCATCTCACATTTTACCAAAACACACAAGTCACACAAACCCTAGCTCTCTCTCTCTCCCTCTCACGAACCGAAGGCAGCCAAACACCCTCCTCATCGAAGTCCATAGGATTCGGATCTTTCCCTGAAACGGTTAGTGTCCTATGTTTTGTTACTTGGTATTATGATTCATGTTTTGATATTAAGGTTAGTGTGTAGACATGATTATCGATGAGGAACCGTATGTGATGTTCTTGTTAATCGGCTCACATATAGATTGAATGATAATGATCATGAAATCGGCTTGTTATGAATGTTAGAAAGTAGTAGACATTAATCGGATTTGCATGATATTAACTAAGAACCGAACACTTAGAAATCGGCCGTGATGTATTATAAACCGGATGATTTTTGTTCATGTTGGTAGATCTTTAGGGTTCATTAGAATCTTTATAATATGTTTAAGAATATTGTTCATGTTGAAATGGATTAGGGTTCTTATGGGTTAGTCTATAATTGCCTCGTTTGATCGATAATTGATTAGTTTTGAAACTGTTATATGTTAATTGATAGCATGTTAAATTGGAAACTGATAAATTGTTATAACCGAATTGCTTGATTTGTGGAATGATTGAACCGGTCGCACAAGACCTCTTGATCGTACAAGAGGTCCACTCGCACAAGGCATCTCGGTAGCACAAGATGCCTACTCGCACAACTAGATCAGTCGCACAAGCTGATCTGATCGCACAAGAGGCCCTGATCGCACAAGGGGTCTACAGTCGCACAAGGATGTTTGTTTGATCATTGTTTGGGCCTTATGATAATTGTTGGGCCGGGTACGACCGCACAACCCAAGCAGATCGCACAAGTCTGCTTGGATCGCACAAGGTCACACATATAGTGACTGTTTGGGCCGGACGGTGATTGGGCTGGGCTGGTCCGATCGCACAAATTCAGCGGATCGCACAAGTTACACATTTTCCCTTTGGGCCGTGTATGTTGGACTGTTTATCTATTTGGGCCGAGCAGCCCAAATCGTAATCGCACAACTGTTTGTATCGTACAAGGCTGTTAATTGTTATTTGGGCCGTATATGCCATTGAATCACTTATGATGTTGGGCCAGGAACTATGGGCTTATTAAATCGTACAAGTTTGGATATGTTATGACTGTTAACTTGTATTGCTTAACTGTTAAGTGTTGCCATGATCTCTACGTGTTTGTAACGTGTTAACTCTGTGTAACCGTACGTGCTTTACTTGAACCCAACCTGACTTGTATGGTAACCCTGTTAGGACGTGATTGACCACTTTTAATTCAAGTAACTTTGGTATAATCTGCCGAGCAAACCAAGGTGAGTTCATTGCATTTTCTCAAGCATGCGTCCCGGTGGTTTGGGACAACTGGTAAACATTTGGAAGGGAAACTTTGGGTAAACAACTTAATCGGTTTTGGTTATTGAACATGGGATCTATCATCGGATTGCCTGGAGGGCAATGGGGGTAATTAGTTGATAGCGCTATTAGGTGGGAAACCTCACACCGGGCCGTAAGGACGGGGGTGAACTAATTATCTGGGTTTCACTATGGTTGTTAAGAGGCACACTCCTCGGTTACGTAAGGGCGTTTTCCCTAGGGTAACTAGCGTGAACAACATAGTGGGTTGCTAAGAGGCACACTCCTCGGTTACGTAAGGGCGTACTCCCTAGGGTAACTAGCATGAGCAACATCGTAACACAACTTTGAATCACATTAACATACATCTGGTCACGCAACACGTTAACAAGACCTTGAACTCACCAGCGTAGTCTGACACACTTGTTTGCATGCTTGTAGGTCGTTAACTTTGGAACATGGACTTGCTATCTGGGAGTGCTGGAGTGGTCATGGATCGAGGCTTTCGTATTATCTTATATTGATACATTGGTTTAAGTGTTATTACGAAACAATTACTAAATAATTTATTATATGCTTCCGCTACACAACTTTTGGGAATTGTTATCATGTTTGACATTTTTATTGGTAATTAATAACATGTTTTATTTAAGTATTTATTATTGGTTCAATGTGATTGGTGGCTCGAACTCTGATGCGTAACACGCCTCGCGGGGTTTCCGCAGGTGGAGTTTTGGGGGTGTTACAGTTGGTATCAGAGCCACTGGTTATAGTGAACTAGGTTTTAAAACGTTTTGTAAAACCAGACTATAACCGAACATCTTCGAAAATCGATCATGACACTCGGCTCCAGATTGCAAGGTTCGTCTCTCTCACTTTATACATTATTTGCTTAGCAGTCACACACTCACAACATATATGAAATGAAACATTAAACAACATAGTGACTTGATAGTGTGACACTACTCTTTGACTCATGTGAATCATAGACTGAGAATAACATCTGTTGTGTCGTTTGAACGGGGGAAGCTTTGAGCGCAAGCTAAGAGGCACTGAGATAAGCATGCAAATTGCCTTATTATTATGGGTGCACACTTAATAATAACGCGCGGTGCATGCAAGTCCCAGTGAGGCTTATCGAGCGTGAGAAGGGTTCTGCCTTATGGTGTGTGAACTTGGTAGTATGTAGATCTCAACGTGATACATGATTTCCACCTCGTTTTGATTTCCTGAATCGGTTCATTTCCAACTTTAGAATCATGAGTGGACGAGGACACGGACGTGGCAACATCAACATGACTCAGGCTGAGTTAACTGACTTAATCAATACCCGTGTGGCTGAGGCCTTAGCAGCCTATCAAGCTGGTACGGAATGTACCAAGTACTCTTACTCTCATATCGCGTACACGTCTTTTTCACTTCTATAATGTGTTTCCTTCCGTCATTTAGGTCAGCAAGCGCAACCCCACAACAACCAGCCTGCGTGTACATTCAAAATGTTTATGGACTGTAAGCCACAGACCTTCACCGGGACTGAAGGGGCTGTGGGGCTTCTGAGATGGTTCGAGAGAGCAGAATCCGTGTTTGCTATCTGTAACTGTCCCGCTGGGGACAGGGTGAAATATGCTGCGGGTACCTTGGCAGATGGTGCCCTAACGTGGTGGAATGCCCAGGTGCAGTTGTTGGGCATCGAGGCAGCGAATGCCACAACTTGGGAAGACTTTAAGGAACTGATCAGGGAGGAGTACTGTCCTCGGGATGAAGTCCAGAAGTTGGAAAACGAGTACTACGACTTGAAGATGGTTGGATCTGAAGTCGAAGCATATGTGAAGCGATCGTATGAACTGGCCGACATGTGCCCGAACTTGTCCCGGCCTATGTCTCGGAGGATTGAGTTATTCATCAAAGGGTTGCCTCCGCGTGTGAAGAGTTTGGTCACTGCAGCCCATCTCAATGATTTAACACAGATTGTTCGTCTGACTCATAAGATTGTGCACCAAGAGGTCGAGAGCAATTCGTTACCCCCGCGCATTTCAGCCATTGCTGCTGCGGCACCCACTACTACTACATCTGCTAATGATAACAAATGGAAGTGGAGCGACTACGACAAAGCACCCAGTGCTGGTCAGACTCAGAAAAGGCCAGACAACAACAACAACCGCGGCATCAGCCAGTCGTCTTCTGTCAATCAAGGCCAGGGAAGTGGCCACAGCCAGGGTTCGTATGCAGGGAGAAAGCCACGGTGTAACAGGTGTGGCTATCATCATTTTGGGCCGTGTGGTCGGACGTGTAACAAGTGTGGTAAAACAGGCCATGAGGCCAGGGATTGTAGGGCCTCACAACCCAAACACCAGCAGCAACAGAACCAGCAAAACCAGAGACAACAGGGGCAACCACCCCAGCAGAACCAGGGTTTCAGGAAGGGGTGCTATCAGTGTGGTGACGAGGGCCACTTTAAGCGGGATTGCCCTCAGTTAAACCAGAACGCCAACGACAACAACCGCCCGAATAATAACAATGCTGGGAACAACAACAACAACAACGGCAATAATGGGGGAAATGGTGCTCGCGGCAGAGTGTTTCAGCTTGGAGCAGGGGATGCCAGGAATGACGGCAACGTTGTAACTGGTACGTTTCCTGTTAACAATCGTATTGCTTCTGTATTATTTGATTCGGGTGCCGATTGGAGTTATGTGTCCCTAGAGTTTAGTCAACGATTAGGGATAACCCCAACACCTTTAGAAGTTAAACAAGTAGTAGAACTAGTAGATGGTAAAACGATAGAAGCCTCGAATGTCCTTTTCGAGTGCAAACTAGATCTCGTGGGTCAAGTGTTTGATATTGATCTCCTTCCCGTTACGCTCGGTAGTTTCGATATAGTGGTAGGCATGGATTGGTTGTCTAAGCACCAAGCAGAAATTTTATGTAAGGAGAAGATTGTGCGTATCCCTCTCCCTGATGGAGAGTCATTATCAGTTCAAGGACATCGTAGTGGGACGATGGTTGGTATCATCTCGGCCATACATGCGCAGAAGTATCTGCAAAAGGGGTATCCTGCAATGTTAGCGTTAGTTACCAACGCTCAGTCTGAAGAGAGAAAGATCGAGGATCTACCAGTGGTGCGAGAATTCGCTGATGTGTTCCCAGAGGAGCTACCAGGGTTACCTCCTCACCGACAAGTAGAATTCCAGATTGATCTTGCGCCAGGAGCGGCTCCAATTGCTCGAGTTCCCTACCGGCTAGCACCTGGGGAGTTACAGGAATTATCTAACCAGCTACAAGAATTGTTGGATAGGGGTTTTATTCGACCCAGTTCTTCGCCTTGGGGAGCCCCAGTTCTGTTTGTGAAGAAGAAAGACGGGTCATTCCGTATGTGTATTGATTATCGAGAGCTCAACAAGGTAACCATTAAGAACCGCTATCCGTTACCACGCATCGACGACTTGTTTGACCAGTTGCAAGGGTCAAGTTTCTATTCAAAGATCGACTTAAGGTCGGGTTATCATCAGGTGCGGGTTAGGGAGGATGATGTTCCCAAGACTGCTTTTCGAACACGCTACGGACACTATGAGTTTTTGGTCATGCCGTTTGGATTGAAGAATGCACCAGCGGTTTTCATGGATCTCATGAACCGCGTATGTAAGCCATATCTCGACGAGTTTGTTATAGTGTTTATTGATGACATCTTAGTCTATTCCAAGAACAAGGAGGATCACGAGCGCCACCTACGTCTCATCTTGGAACTTTTGAGAAGGGAACAGCTGTATGCGAAATTTTCTAAGTGCGACTTTTGGATTCGAGAAGTGCATTTCCTTGGGCACGTTGTTAACGAGAAAGGGATACATGTGGATCCTGCGAAGGTGGATGCAGTTAAGAATTCGGCGGCACCAAAGACTCCGTCTGAAGTGCGACAATTTCTTGGTCTCGCAGGGTATTATCGAAGGTTCATTAAAGACTTCTCGAAAATCGCGCAACCCCTCACCTCGCTGACACAGAAGAACACGGCGTACTCTTGGGGAACGAAGCAGGAAGAGGCCTTCCAGTGTTTAAAACAGAAACTTTGCAGTGCACCGATCTTGTCGTTACCAGAGGGTACCGAAGATTTTGTAGTTTATTGTGATGCTTCGATTCAGGGTCTCGGTTGCGTGTTGATGCAACGCGAGAAGGTGATAGCTTATGCTTCTCGTCAGCTGAAGGTGCATGAGAATAACTACACGACACACGACTTGGAGTTAGGAGCGGTGGTATTTGCGTTGAAGATTTGGAGGCACTATCTGTATGGTACCAAATGCACCATCTACACCGACCATATGAGTCTTCAGCACATCTTCGACCAGAAAGAATTGAATATGCGACAACGACGATGGGTGGAACTATTGAACGATTATGAATGTGCCATCAAGTATCATCCGGGCAAGGCGAACGTTGTAGCCGACGCCCTCAGCAGAAAGGATAATGCACCTAGGCGTGTGCGAGCATTGCAACTCACGATCCAGTCCAACCTTCCTTCCCAGATACGAGACGCTCAGTTAGAAGCGTTGAAACCAGAGAACGTTCAAGCTAAAGCCTTACGTGGCTCGAGGCAACGACTAGAATGAAAGGGAGACGGTGCTTACTACGTAACTGGACGCATTTGGGTCCCACTCTATGGCAACTTACGAGACCTTGTAATGGAAGAGGCACATAAGTCACGTTACTCCGTACATCCTGGATCAGATAAGATGTACCATGACTTAAAAACTATGTACTGGTGGCCTAGCATGAAAGCTCACATAGCAATCTACGTCATCAAATGTTTGACTTGTGCTAAAGTCAAAGCAGAACATCAAAAGCCCTCGGGTCTACTTCAACAGCCAGAGATACCCACATGGAAGTGGGAACAGATCGCCATGGATTTCGTAACAGGACTACCAAGAACTCAGGCTGGGAATGACACTATTTGGGTGATTGTTGATCGCCTCACGAAGTCAGCACATTTCCTGGCAATCAAGGAAACAGACAAATTTTCTCAGCTGGCAGCAGTGTATCTTAAGGAGGTGGTTTCTAGGCATGGGGTGCCAACTTCTATCATTTCAGACCGAGATCCGCGTTTCACTTCAGAGTTATGGTAGTCAATGCATAAATCGTTCGGTTCCCAACTCGACATGAGTACCGCTTATCACCCGCAGACGGATGGTCAAAGCGAGCGCACCATCCAAACACTTGAAGATATGCTTCGGGCATGCGTACTCGATTTTGGGAAAGGGTGGGAGAAACACTTGCCGTTGATAGAGTTCTCTTACAACAACAGCTACCATACAAGTATTAAGGCAGCTCCGTTCGAAGCACTGTACGGACGGAAATGTCGTTCACCTCTCTGCTGGCATGAGGTGGGTGATAGTCAGATCACAGGCCCTGAGTTTGTGCTTGAGGCATCAGAAAGCATTGTGCAGATCCGAAACCGTATGGCCGCAGCTCGCGACCGCCAGAAAAGCTACGCTGACAAGCGCAGTAAACCGCTGGAATTTGAAGTTAATGACCGCGTTATGTTAAAGGTTTCACCCTGGAAGGGTGTGGTGCGTTTTGGGAAACGCGGCAAACTAAACCCTCGTTATGTAGGACCATTCAAAATTTTAGAACGGATTGGAAAGGTGGCCTACAGGTTGGAATTACCCGCTGAGTTGGGTAATGTCCATGATGTGTTCCACGTATCACAGTTAAAGAAGTATTTGGTTGATGAAACACTAGTAGTACCATTTCAAGAGCTGAAGATAGATGACAAATTGCAGTTTGTCGAAGAACCAATTGAAATTATGGATCGGGAAGTTAAAGTTCGTAAACACAGCCGCATACCGATTGTGAGAGTTCGTTCGAACTCAAGACATGGTCCAGAGTTCACGTGGGAACGCGAGGACCAGATGAAACTTAAGTATCCACATTTGTTCCCCACAGATCAGGCAGAACCTAGCAAACTTAATGTTGATGCAACTAGTGAATTTCGGGACGAAATTCCCATTCAAGTGGGGGATGATGTGACACCCCAGGAAAACTAGTGAACAATATAGCTTACGTTAGTGAGTGCATACCAAATTTCGGGACGAAATTTCTTTTTAGTTGGGGATACTGTGACAACACGCAATTCGAACCTATTTTGTGTAACGATACATGCTTATGTGATTTATTGTAATTATTAATTGTTATGATTTTTGTGTTGTGTGTAATGAAATGTTATGTTGTATGTGTTATGTGTAATATGTTATGATTATGTGATTATGTTACTTGACCCGAAACCGCACAACATGAACCAACCGCACAACACACACACTCGAACACACAAGGCCATTGGGCCGTATTGCTTGCACTCGGATCAAAAGGGCAGCCCAAGTGTGGGTTCGGCCCATCCCCCTAAACCGATTAACACATGAGATGTTGTAACCATCTCACATTTTACCAAAACACACAAGTCACACAAACCCTAGCTCTCTCTCTCTCTCCCTCTCACGAACCGAAGGCAGCCAAACACCCTCCTCATCGAAGTCCATAGGATTCGGATCTTTCCCTGAAACGGTTAGTGTCCTATGTTTTGTTACTTGGTATTATGATTCATGTTTTGATATTATGGTTAGTGTGTAGACATGATTATCGATGAGGAACCGTATGTGATGTTCTTGTTAATCGGCTCACATATAGATTGAATGATAATGATCATGAAATCGGCTTGTTATGAATGTTAGAAAGTAGTAGACATTAATCGGATTTGCATGATATTAACCAAGAACCGAACACTTAGAAATCGGCCGTGATGTATTATAAACCGGATGATTTTTGTTCATGTTGGTAGATCTTTAGGGTTCATAAGAATCTGGATAATATGTTTAAGAATATTGTTCATGTTGAAACGGATTAGGGTTCTTATGGGTTAGTCTATAATTGCCTCGTTTGATTGATAATTGATTAGTTTTGAAACTGTTAGATGTTAATTGATAGCATGTTAAATTGGAAACTGATAAATTGTTATAACCGAATTGCTTGATTTGTGGAATGATTGAACCGGTCGCACAAGACCTCTTGATCGTACAAGAGGTCCACTCGCACAAGGCATCTCGGTAGCACAAGATGCCTACTCGCACAACTAGATCAGTCGCACAAGCTGATCTGATCGCACAAGAGGCCCTGATCGCACAAGGGGTCTCCAGTCGCACAAGGATGTTTGTTTGATCATTGTTTGGGCCGTATGATAATTGTTGGGCCAGGTACGACCGCACAACCCAAGCAGATCGCACAAGTCTGCTTGGATCGCACAAGGTCACACATATAGTGACTGTTTGGGCCGGACGGTGATTGGGCTGGGCTGGTCCGATCGCACAAATTCAGCGGATCGCACAAGTTACACATTTTCCCTTTGGGCCGTATATGTTGGACTGTTTATCTATTTGGGCCGAGCAGCCCAAATCGTAATCGCACAACTGTTTGTATCGTACAAGGCTGTTAATTGTTATTTGGGCCGTATATGCCATTGAATCACTTATGATGTTGGGCCAGGAACTATGGGCTTATTAAATCGTACAAGTTTGGATATGTTATGACTGTTAACTTGTATTGCTTAACTGTTAAGTGTTGCCATGATCTCTACGTGTTTGTAACGTGTTAACTCTGTGTAACCGTACGTGCTTTACTTGAACCCAACCTGACTTGTATGGTAACCCTGTTAGGACGTGATTGACCACTTTTAATTCAAGTAACTTTGGTATAATCTGCCAAGCAAACCAAGGTGAGTTCATTGCATTTTCTCAAGCATGCGTCCCGGTGGTTTGGGACAACTGGTAAACATTTGGAAGGGAAACTTTGGGTAAACAACTTAATCGGTTTTGGTTATTGAACATGGGATCTATCATCGGATTGCCTGGAGGGAAATGGGGGTAATTAGTTGATAGCGCTATTAGGTGGGAAACCTCACACCGGGCCGTAAGGACGGGGGTGAACTAATTATCTGGGTTTCACTATGGTTGTTAAGAGGCACACTCCTCGGTTACGTAAGGGCGTTTTCCCTAGGGTAACTAGCGTGAACAACATAGTGGGTTGCTAAGAGGCACACTCCTCGGTTACGTAAGGGCGTACTCCCTAGGGTAACTAGCATGAGCAACATCGTAACACAACTTTGAATCACATTAACATACATCTGGTAACGCAACACGTTAACAAGACCTTGAACTCACCAGCGTAGTCTGACACACTTGTTTGCATGCTTGTAGGTCGTTAACTTTGGAACATGGACTTGCTATCTGGGAGTGCTGGAGTGGTCATGGATCGAGGCTTTCGTATTATCTTATATTGATACATTGGTTTAAGTGTTATTACGAAACAATTGCTAAATAATTTATTATATGCTTCCGCTACACAACTTTTGGGAATTGTTATCATGTTTGACATTTTTATTGGTAATTAATAACATGTTTTATTTAAGTATTTATTATTGGTTCAATGTGATTGGTGGCTCGAACTCTGATGCGTAACACGCCTCGCGGGGTTTCCGCAGGTGGAGTTTTGGGGGTGTTACAAAGGCAAGTTAGCAAATCTGGTTTTATACAACTTTTCCAGTCTTTGGTGACACAGCTGAGTGTCTGCTTTTCTAAAAAGATTGGGCACTTCAATGAGCTATCCCATAGGATGATGGAAGTGATTCATGCTGTTGTACCGGAAAAACCTTAAAACTACACTAAGTTTCTCATGAGAGACTTAGAAGCAAACATTCATGACCGTCAACCTTTTCTGATCTACCCTCGATTTGTAACCAAGGTGATCACCAGTCAGCTAGACTTTGGAGGAGTGAGAAGCTGGTATCCAAGGGAAGAGCTGGCACTTCAAGAAAACATAAGAGATCCCACCCTGGTTCTATCAACGAATCACATTGGACGATTAACCAGTCTCTGGTTATATGTGAAGTGCATGTACAACGTGCTGGATGAGGAGGAGGAGTAGCTGGTGTTTGCTTGTTTTGTTTGTTTTTGTGTGTTTATTTTTTTTGGTTACATATTAAGTTTGCCTTATTTTTTTTCTACTTAAAAAAAATAACAACAACTTGTCAATTGATCTAGGGGGAACTTAGACAATAAGTCTGATAAAATCAAGGAAAATCTGGTGAAAATCAAATGAAATCTGATAGGATTTAGTAAAAATCAGAAAATCTGATAATTTTTTAGAAAACCCATTAAGTCATCAGAATCTGTTCATACACCAGAAAATTCTCAACATAAACTGAAAATCTGATAATGTATCAGAAAATCAATTCTTTTTATCAGAAAAATCTCTTGACAATCAGGAAGTCTGACAAATCATCAGAAAACATTGCCTTTAACCAGATTCAAAGAAACTTATGATCATCTAAATTTTTGAAATAAGTTTCTTTCAAAATATTTTTTTCTGAGGACTGGAACAAGCTATATGTAAAATACTTCCTGAAAATCATAGCAAAGGTGTGGAGTTTAAAACTGGAAGGTAAGTAAAAATCTTCGAACTCTACTTGTTCCCTCTCATCTTAAAAAAATGTTGATTCAATTTCTGTAAATGAATCAAATGCATTCTGATGATATATAAAGGAAATTCAACTCTAAAAACCATTACTCAAAGATTTTCTAATATATATCATCAAGAGGAAAACTTGGGAAGATACATAATCTCAGAAAAGGTTTTTATTGGACCTTTTTGAAACAAAAGGGTTCCCATATGGAGAAAAGGTGCAAGTTGGACATTAGTGTTTATCCGCTAAATCCTTGGTATCTCTAATTTTCATTAAAAGATTTACATTAAATTAGAGATAAACCAAATGTTTTTCAAAAACGGTTGTTTCTTAAACGGATTAAAACATCATTAAGGTGTCATTAACCACCTTGAATACAAACAACCTACGAAAAACACTCAAAGATCTCTGTCTTTGTTCACTATAAATACATCATTCGAAAACAGAGACTTCCATTTTCAACCTTTAAACTCAAAACCCTAAAACCCTTTTCCGAAACAAAAACCCAAATTCTCAATGGCATCTACCAACATCAACACACCACCAATTGAACACTCTGTTCCGTTAATCACTGAAGCTGAATTTCTTCCATTAAAGAGCAACAATGAAGCAATGAATGATAACGTTGAAGAGTATGACATGAAGTGTCAAATTCTCAATGAATTTCTGATCAAATGCCCGATAGCTCAAGCTCTCACAAAGACTAGAGAGGTACCAGAAAGACTCCTACAACAAGTTGTGAAAACTCTCAAAGTCTCAAGTCAAATGGAGCTAACAGCACATGTGTGGGAAAATATCTTCATTACAATCTCACCGGAGAAAATAATGGAATGTTTAGAACTACCCTTAAACCAAGGCTATGAAGAAGCACCAGAAAAAGAAGATATGTTCGCACAACTTGATGCTGTAATGGGCTACAAGACACAGATTTCAAAGATCAATGAATTCAAGAGAAACAAGCTACCTGCCTTCTGGCAAGTGTTAATGGAGATCCTGAACAAGTGTTTATCATCAAAGATTAGAGGTACAGACCAGATAAATATGAATGTTCTGACAATCATTTTCAGCCTCATAAATGGGTTGAATATTGATTTTGGAACAAAAATATTTAATCTAATCAGAAGATCAATTCTGACTAAAACTGGAAGGATCGATTCACATCTACCCTTTCCAAGATTTCTGTCAATCATAATTTCTGATGCATTTTCTGAATGGAACCTAGAAATTCCAAAATCAAAAATTATGTGGAAAATAGAAATCATGAGACCTTGGACAGTTGTAGGGTCTTGGAAGTCAGATTATGATGTACCTGTTCTGTCAGAAAAAATGATGTATCTGATACCAGAAGATTCACCATTCAGAACAGAATACCTGAAGATGTTAAGCAAAAGGCCAGAAAACAAATAAGGTTTTGAAAATGTGTCCCCCATGGAGCATGATGCACAAGAGTCAAGCACACCAAGAATGGAGCAGCAGGGTGAATCTGATCCTCATCCAGCTGATAAAGATGTGAATATGAGTCCTGTGGCAGAAGAACATCATGCTGAAATCTCACATATGGGAGAAACAGGTGCACAACACTCTAAATTCAATTTATTTCATGATTCTGAGAGTGATTCTGATGGGTCAATTCAAGGAAAGTATGAGATTTTACATAGAGGCACTGTTTCTGCAAAACAAAATGTGAGTGAAACCAAAGACCCATTTTCTGAATCAGATTCTGAGGAGGAAAATGTGGTGGCAACAGGTGGAGATCAGTCTACTGATCAAGGAAACCTGGATGAGAAAACTAAGAGTTTCTCAACAACTCATGGAGAACCTGAAAGGGTTCAAGGATATGAGGAAAACCAGGACTTGAATATGTTTCAGTTTTCTGGTGAGGGAACAGAGAATATGGAATATTTCCATCCTCTTAACCTCAGAACATCAGAGAATGTGTGTTATGCTGGTGTTAGAGGTGGAACATCTGTTGTTTCTCCTATTCACCAAGGACATCAATCTATGTCCACTGAACAACTTCAGAAGGAACTTGAAGAAACAACTGCAACTAAGAAAACAACTACAGAAATAAAACTTGATCTGATACTGGAAGAAATCAGAAATCAAAAATTAGAGATCAATGTTTTATCAGAAACTGTCAAAGCTGTACAGAAGCAGACAGAAAATAACACTGTAGCTCTCAACAAACTACAAGAGTCATTAGAAAACAGAGAGAGCTCATTAGAATTCAAGAAAGCTCTCAATGAACTATAAGATATCAAGAAACAGATGGTTGGAGTTGCAACTGCAAGAGAAAGCTCAAGTTCAGGAAGAATTCTTGAAGAAATACAGTTCCTCAGAGCCAACAACAGCAGCATGACTGAGGCTTTTGAGAAACTGTTGATGGAATTGACTGCACAAAGAAATCAAGAAAACCAGGAGTTTCAGAAAATGAAGAAACAAGAAGAAACAAATACTCAAGCTCTTACTAATGTCCATTTGTTAGTAAAGAGATTGCAGTATAGTGTTGCCAGACTAGCAAAAGTTGACCTTCATGAACTGAAAGCTCCAATTCCACAAGAAAGACAAGCAAGAGGATCAGAAACTCCTCAACAACAACCAGAAAACATTCAGCAAGATCAAACCAAACAAACAGAAACACCAACAGCTCAAAAACTGAAGCAGCCCATGGGTCCACCTCCAGATAAACAAAAGTTACTCATGGGTCCTCCACCAAACGTCCCAAAGCCAGACACTTCAAAGGTCCAACAGAAAGAACATGTTCCAGTTCAGTCATCCTCTACAGCCATCACATGAGAAACAGATTTTAGCATAAGGATGGATACAAAAGAAAAGAGAATAATGGAGCATGAAGTGACCTCCTCAGAAAGGCCAAGAAAAGTAATGAAAGAAGATTTAGAAGGAAACATCAAAGAATCAATGGTGCTGAAAGGTGATTTACACACAATTATGTATCCTGAAGAACATCTAAAGCACTACAACTGGAAAGGTCCAGAAGACAACCCAAAGAGGCCACTCTCTCCATTGAGTAAAGGTATTGTTGAAGAAAGAAACAATGGAAGCTGGGTAATTCTGCACAAACACTTGACCAATCCAATAGTATCTATTGAAAGAATCGATACTTTGACCACTGGAGGAGGCATATTGGGTAATGAAGGACAAAACAAGTATACCTTGATCAGAAAAGATAAAAGTGAACAAAAGGTTACTGATGCAAATCTGGCTGATGATATTCACCCGATGGGAATAGTCAAAATGAAGAATATCATTGATGAAGAGAAAAGTAATTCAGTTGTGATCAGAAGAGCTCTTGACGGTCTCAAAAGTGCAGGAGCAAAGTTATACAAAAGGGCTGCACTGGCAGACTTTGATCTATGTATCAATTTTGAGTATAGCAACAAAGTACTAATACCTCCTCCCAACACCACAATCCCTGCTGAAATTCCTTCTAAACTAGTGAGAACTGGAGCAATCTTTGACAAACCAGAAATGTGTGTGGTCTTCAAAGATGCTAATGAAGAGAAAGCTCTATTCAGAATCAGTGAAATATGCAGGTATTCAAATCAAACTCTAAAATATATAAGAAACTGCATGAATGAGAAACAAGAGCAGCTCAAAAAGAAGGGAAAAAACAATGAACAACTGAGAAGAACAATTGAAGAGTGCATTGAAAACTAGATGGAGTCAAGAGAATGGTACAAAGAAATGTACAAGGAAACTCAAAAGGCAATAGATCACAAGAAAAAGCTGAAACCAGGGGATAAATACAGAAGTGGAGTAAAGATCAATTAATGAATTGATGAGATTAAATTTCTATTTTTGAACAATATTTGAAGTTTTTTTCTGTTTTGAACAATGGTTGGTTTGATTATGTTTTTTGATTCTGAACTTAGTTGCTTGATTTTTCTTTTCAAGGATTAGTTAAAAGTTGTTTATATTTACACAGATAGTTCATTTTCTTACAACACTTAGGAGGAAACTATTAGGAAACTTTAATTGTAAGTATTGAAGAAAATCACAATCAACTGGATCTGTGAAGAGATAACAGTCCTGAAGATCACAACAAGAGAAAGAAGATCATATAGGACAACTGAAATGCACAACATCTACTTCAAAGAATCACAAGTTGATCAAGAGCAGATTTGGATTATCAGAGAAGGTCATTTCTGATGGATCTGATGATCTTTCTGATGAAATATCATCAGTTTCTGACGATTCTGATCATCAAATTTTCTGATGATTTGTTCACCGGAATTTCTGATGAAGTGGTTTATCAGAAATTCTAATGAATACCCCACTTGTCTAAAACCAAGCTCTATCCTGCCACCATGACCGAAGCAAGTTGATATTATTAGATATCATGATTACAAAGGCAACTTGAACGTTAGATTCAATGAATATGTCAAATTGCTACTTTTTGCAGGACTTATTGCATGAATAAACTATTGTTTATTCATGTACGCAGCCTTCTATAAAAAGAAGGCTCAACCAGCAGAAGACAATTGAGTTTGAAGCTTAGCATTCATATACAACACACAAACTCCATTGCCCTTCTCACCCACAAAATTCAAGATTCATTTGTATTAGATAATAATCTTACAATCACCTTGTAAACTATTTTGTTTCAAAGTGATATAAACTTGATAATTCTGTAGGTCTTGTTTCTGAAAGTATGATTTCCATTTACGCACATCTTTTTCACATCTACTGAAATCACTTGCCATATTACGTGAAAAGAAGTTGTTTAGGCCATACTGGGTCCAACAAGCCTTGAACGGTGCGTAAAGCAGCGTGTCGAATGGTGAGTCGATCGGATGATCATCCGGACGGATGACCATTCAGACGGTTGGTCATTCGATTGAGTGAGTGTGTTTGTAAATCGTTTCAACTTTTGAAGATTCCGTTGTAGTATAAATCAAGTCATTCGATGGATGGTCATCCGGACGGATGGCCATTCGATCGGATGGCTATTCGATTGAAAGTGTGATATTCTTTGAAGTTTTGATCAAATCGTTTAAGTGTTGAAGGTTGTAAAGAACAAATCACCTGGTCGAATAGTCATTCGATCGGATGGTCATCCGATCGGATGGCTATTCGATCGACGATCTGATGTTTTGAAAAACTTGTAGAATTTTATAAGTTTAAGAGTTGACGTTTTAACGGAGACGACGTGAAGACGTGTCAAACAACGGAAAGCACACCAAGTTCAGCTCAGCTGATCGGATGGGAATCACCCCATTCGATTAGACTAATTATTCCTGGCGGAGTTTAATGTTCAACCCGTAAGTCGGTCGTCTTTTCCGGTGGAAATCCGTTCTCAGGCCGGTTCTCAACTAGAGTATGAGTAGAGAGCCTGAATGAGTCTAGATTCCATCGGTTCTTAGTTGAAAAGTGAAGAAAGTTGAGGAAAAGTTTGAAAAGAGATGAAATCAGTTGAAAATGTTGAAGTTTTGCTGAGATTCGTGTAAAATAATGTGGAAATACTTTAGATCTGGACAAATCTTGATGAGATGATGTCACACAACAGTTTGCACAAGATACCGTGATGACGTCACCTTCCAGAAGTTCAAATCAGGTAATTTCATGGTGGAAATCAGTGATTTCAGTAGAGAAGATGATGGAGATGTGTGTGGTGATGATGGAAGTACAAGATATAGGAAGAAAACCTATGAAAATAGCCTGGAATCGAGAGAAACGTGCTTGAGAACGAGCTGGGAGCGAGTTCGTCGGATAGAGCTGTCACATCAGTGAACAGTGATGTGACAGGTGAGTATTTATAGGGTAAGAGGAGATAAGGCGGTGGAGTGCGTGGGTCGGATGGCCAGTCGATCGGAGGGCCATCTGATCGGATGGTCATCTGGCCGGATGTCCATTCGATCGAGTGGTCATTCGATCAGACGGCTCGTGCGAGTTGGTTTTCCGATATTCATTTCGTGCGTTGAGCGTTGCGTTGAGTTTAAGCGAGTTGCGAGTGGGCGTTGCGATGAGATAACCATATAACATTAACCAAGTAATCGCACAAATAACACACATAACACATAATTGCATAAAAGTAAATCTGCGTTTTGAGTTGCGATGAGATTGCGATGCGATAACGATGTGATAGCGTTTAGTATAAACATGCGATGTAATATGCGATAAAATGCGTTTAAATAGTATGTGTTGTAAACTTCGTTAAGTGCGATAATCTCATTTTGAATAAGCGTCGTGAATGCGTTGTAAAACATAGTTTAAAAATATCGTTAACCAATATATCGATTACCGCAACGGGTTAAACTATTTATCGAATCTCGAGAGTACAAGTCAATTAAGCATGAAATGTCAGATCTGAGTAACGACATGACTTGACCTTGACTTTGACTTTGACTTTTCGGAAAGTCGGGTTATTATAGAAGAACTGAGAAAATCTCCTAAAGTCGCCCTTTTGTTCGTCTGAAACGGCTGGGAATTGAATGGTAACCTAAAACGCGAATCAGGTCAAATTTATACACTTTCCCATAATTGACCTCTCCCGCGCGTTGCGGGAGAGTCATGGTCTTCCTCCGCGTGTCGCCTGGGCTACCCAGGTTGACTTTTTCAGCTACAGCTCCCGTGTTGACCCGTCAAACTCGTTTTTGAGCTCGGTTTCTCTTTTTTACCCTTTTTAGCACCTATTAAGCCAAAAACACCAACACGCGATAAATATATAAACCAATACGAAATAACGTTTTAACACACTACAAACCAACGCAAACTACTACAAAATACAACGTCTTTTGAGCCAACATCATTTATCCAGAGAGTGGTAGTGGTGGCGGCGGTGGCAAGTGTACTGAGAAAGAAAGACGGAGAGAGAGAGAGAGAGAGAGTGTGTGTTGGTAGTGGCCGATGTAGAGAGAGAAACGTTGAGAATTATAGAGAGAGAGTTGTGGTGGCAGCAGGTGGTGCTTACAGCAACGGATGGTGGTGGTGGTGGTGGCGGCGGTGACTGATATGCACTCCAATGAGGTGGTGCCGGAAGTGATGGTTATGGTGGTGGTGGTGGTTGGGTTCTAGTGATGTGGGTTCCGGTGGGGTGGTGACTCGTGGTGGTGAGATGGTGGGTGGTGGTGGTTAGTGATGGAGAATGGAGAAGATGAATCTGATGTAGATTGAGAGAGAAGAGAGAAGAGCGTGTAGAGAGAGAAGATGAATATGAGACAGAAGAATATGACAGTGTGTGTATATAACATATAAAAATTTTTATAACTGAATTACCAAAATGCCCTTACTTTTGTTCTTAAATTACCTAAATGCCCGTCTAGTTAACAGACATTATGGATGAAGTTAAGGCCATGGAGCAAAATCGAAAAAAAACATGTTAAACTATTGGAGTAAAATGGCTATTTTTAAAGGATTTGAGCAAAACCATTAAAACGATCAAACCACAAGAAGCAAAACAGAAATTTACTCACAACCTAATAATTGTTTTATATATTCTATTCGTTATCAAATCAACGTATAGATGGGAGCAATATAAAACTTAGCAAGGAAGATGAGATTATAATTGAAAGAGTAAATTACAACCGGTGTCCTTTACGTTTACATCAAATTACAATCGGTGTTCTTTAACTAAAGGAATTACAGCCTCTGTCCTTTATGTTACCGGTTTTTAACACGTTATGTCATTTAGACCTAACCTAGTTAAGTTTTTTTGGTTAAGTATTACTATGTGTCTCTCGCATGAGGGCAACATGGTCTTTTCATCCTAATTTTATATTAAAAAACGAAATAAATAAATCTCTTTTATCCTCTCCATTTTTCAAACCAATAAATAATTAAATAAACAATATTTTGGAATTAATCTTTGTTTTTTTATCAAACCAATCAAAAGAACTGACTACGATGATGTTAGAAGCTTACCATAAATTTCATCGATGTCGTATTGTTCTAGTGATTGTCGTATATAGAAGGCACCCATAGCAAGGTTTGATTCACGTTCCTTTTTTCTGTAGGGTTTTTTTATCGAAGTTTTGAGAGACATAGACAACAGCTATGGGTTTTTAGATGAATATGAACAATCAGATGTTATCAGATGCAATGGGTAAATCGAAATTCATGTTAAATTGAGATGAAAAGACCATGTCGCCCTCATGTGAGAGACACATGGTAAGACATAACAACAAAACTTAACTGGGTTATGGCTAAAGGACATAACATGCTAAAAACTTGTAACATAAATGATAGAGTCTGTAATTTCTTTAGTTAAAGGATACCAGTTGTAATTTGATACAAACGTAAAGGACAACGATTGTAATTTACTCGAAATAATTTCATTTTAAAAAAAAAAAATATAGAGATTTTACACTTTATTATTTTCTAAAATAAAGTTTACAAAATTATAAGAATCTTATATTGTTATTTTCGGTTAAAAACGACATACTTTGAAAATCGTTGGTTAGAATGATGTATCCTAACTCCACAATGGTAACAATTGAAATACACATCTACTTCCATAGTTTCATATATCATTTCCCACTTGTACAAATTATACACAAGTCCATTTTACTTGTGTGTTGAACTTTCTCAGTAACTACCATCGAAAGTACTCTTGTACGATCAAAAGTCTTGATACACGACTAATTTTAAGCCTCCTTTGATATGGGACATGACAGGACGTATGTGCCTATGTGGTGAAGGAGCTTTACGGTGTGGGATATGGGACGTGACAGGACGTATGTGTTGTGTAAATATATGTGGTGGGGAAGGGGGCATTTGGTCATTTGCACAAAGTAGGTGGGGGTAGAAGAGAGGGGTAAAAGTGTAAATAAGAGGGAAACATGGTGGCTGGGTATTAACAACTTTGTTGACCAAAAAAATCACCTCTGTTTTCGTATCTTAGAAGGGGCACCATCGTTGACATCTTCAGTGAGTCTTGTTTACCGATCGGTGAGGTGACGTCCGCACAAAATTGGTTAGTGGTGAACAAGGGCGTAGCTTTCAAGGGGTCAGGAGGGGCGCCCGACCCCTCGAACTTTTCGCTCAGTAGTGTTATGTATGTACGTTTCGTGTAGAATTTATTAGGCATATACGTTTTCGACCCCCCGGTTTTATAAAAAAAAATTACTTATACAGAATTTTTAGGTTCGGTGACTTCCGACCACCCGGTGGAAATTTTCAAGCTTCGCCACTAGTGGTGAAGGAGCTTTACGGTGAGTAGTCACCGAGTGGGGAAGAGAAGAGAGAAGGGAGAGAAAGGAAGTTAATGGTGGGTCTCACCCTTTTTCAATCAATCACAAATTTATTTAAAAAAAATGTTTAGATTCTCCATGTGTTTGAGCACCCTAGTGTTTAAGTGCAAAATGAAGAATGAAGGAGAAAGTTAACATGACATGATATAATTGGTTTGGGGAAAAGTTTACCACCTCATTTGTGAAGCACCCCTTCCACCATTATGGTCAAATCATGAGTTGATGACCTTAAGAGTTTTTAATTTACTTTGTATTTGTCTAGAGAAATATATATAAAGCGTGTTCGGGATTTCTTGTTATAAGTCGTTTTTAACTTCTCTAAAAAAAATAAGTTAGAAATTGTCACTTATTAACTTTTTCCCTCATAACACAATCAATCCAAAACAACTTTTTTAACTTTTGAGAAAGTTAATAATACCCCATAGACCAATAAGAAAAAAGTTACTATTCAAGGTATTAATCACATCATTTAAAACAAGTATAACATCAAGTCTTCCTTTTACATTACAACGACTGGCAACATTTCATCTTCTTTTACATATCATCAAATAAGCACTCATGTTTCTGTGATTTCACATAATCAGAACGATGGCTGCAACATTTCATCTTCTTCTTCATCATCATACCAACACCATCTTCTTCTTGTTTTTCTTCATCCTCTTCTTCCCCACCCATAGCTTAACTCCCGGTTCATCTCTATCAGTCGAAAACATCGACGACATTTTACTCTCCCCCAACCGCCTTTTCACCGCGGGTTTTCACAAAGTTGGATACAACGCTTACTGTTTCGCCATCTGGTTCTCTGAGGGGACTCGGGGCGGGCACGTTATAGCCAAGTTCCACGCGTGATGAACATTTAGCACACCGCCGCCGCCCCTATGTTAACGCGTGATAAAAACAACGCGTGCTGCACACAACGCGTTAAACATTTGAAAATTGGAACGTTGAGTGGACCGTTTTTTTTTTACCGTTTGTTTAATTCATTAAAAATGGGAGTGATAGAATCCATCACTAGTGATTCCACCCCTAGTCCATTTCTATCACTAGTGATAGAAATATGGTTGATGACATGTCATGATTTGATTGGAGAGTGGGAGTGATAGAATCCATCACTAGTGATTCCACCCCTAGTCCCCTGACCACCCGTCAACCGTGGTCTGGATGGCGAACCGAGACGAACCGGTAAACGGAAAACACTCAGAACTCTCCCTACATAAAGATGGTAATCTTGTTTTAACAGATGCCGGTCGATACATCATTTGGTCAACTCATACAAAATCAAACTCATCATCCATAAAATTACAACTTTATAACTCGGGTAACCTTATCCTCCACGAACAAGGAAACCCTGTTTGGCAAAGCTTTGATCATCCAACAGATACCCTTCTTCCAAACCAACTATTTACCAAGAACACACAACTTGTTTCTTCAAGAAGTTCTACAAACTATTCTTCTGGTTTCTATAAGCTGTATTTCGATACAGACGGCATCCTTCGGCTTCATTACAATAACCACGAAATGACTACTATTTACTGGCCTCATCCCAGTTTAGATGCTTGGCAAGTTGGGAGGTACCTGTATTTGTATAGCCAAAGAGCGAGTCTTGATTCAGAGGGGCGGTTCCACTCGACGGATGGGTTGGGATTCTTGTCTGCCGATTTCGGATATGGGCCGCAACGAATGATGAAGATTGACATGGATGGTAATCTAAGAGTTTATAGTCTGGTTAAGCATGGAGCAACATGGGAATGGATGATTAAATGGCAAGCTGTTTCTCATTCTTGCAAGATTCATGGTGTTTGTGGACCAAATAGTCTTTGTACATACTCTCAACATTCAGGTAATCACACACTAATTCTTTCGTATTCTTTTCTATAAAATAAAAAAATAATAATAAAGTGAAGAGGCTCTTTTGCGCCCAGGTTTATAAAAGTTGTGCAATTTTTGTATATGAAGTACGAGTGTTTTTGTTCTTTTTTTTTTTTTTTTTTTTTTTATAACAAAAGATATGGTTTTATCTATTGAACATGAGTGAGACCCTCTAGTAGATAAGAACCTTGTTATGATACTTACTGAAAGGTTCTGGTTACGGCACTTAGGAAGGACATGCACCTGTTTACATGGTTACAAGATGGTGAATTCCAAAGACTGGAGTTATGGATGCGAACCTGATTTCAAGACTTGCAGACCCGAAGAGGAAGGTTTCGTTGAGCTTCAATACGTCGAATTCTTCGGCTTTGATATTCGGTTACATCGAAACTACACCCTCGATGCTTGCAAGAACGATTGCTTAAACGATTGCGCTTGCAAAGGGTTCCAGTTTGGATATCTTGCTGGTTTTAGAGTCTATTTTTGCTACATTAAGGCTTTTCTATATAATGGATACCAATTGGGCTACCCCCATCGGATGTACATCAAACTGCCAAAGACATTTGTTTCATCTTATAAACAAAAACCCATGAACAAATCCAGCTTTCATTGTTTAGATCTAACAGTGACACCCATTATAAGATCGTATGAGAATAAACCGAATAACAACATACTACGATTCGTGCTCATAATCGGATGTGTAATTGGGTTTATCGAGATCATCTGCATTCTGCTTTTCTGGATCAACACTAGTAAAAGCCCGGTTACAACTGAACAAAGTTATTCCCTGGCCGTAACACCGTTCAGAAAGTTCACATACCGCGAGCTGAAGAAGGCGTCGCATAACTTTAGGGACGAGATCGGACAAGGTGGCGCTAGCGTTGTGTATAAAGGAAGATTAACCGATAAACGAATTGCAGCGATTAAAAAGCTCAAGGGCATGGCTAGCCACCAAAATGACAATGAATTTCAAGCGGAAATTAGCACAATTGGGAGACTAAACCACATGAATTTAATCGAAACATGGGGTTATTGTGCTGAAGGACCGCATAGACTTATCGTTTACGAGTACATGGAAAACGGGTCGTTGGCTGAAAAGTTACGTGAGGGGAACCTTGATTGGGACACCGTTTTTAATATAGCTAAAGGTACTGCAAAAGGATTGGCATATTTACATGAAGAATGCTTGGAATGGGTCCTGCATTGTGATGTGAAACCACATAACATTTTGCTGGATGGAAACTATAATCCTAGAGTAGCTGATTTCGGGTTTTCGAAACTGTTAGATAGAGATGGTACCAAGAAATCAGGATTCTCAACAATTAGAGGGACTCGAGGCTACATGGCACCTGAATGGGTGTTCAAACTTCCGATCACATCAAAAGTCGATGTGTTTAGCTACGGAGTGGTGGTTTTGGAGATGATTACAGGTCGGGGTCCAGGAGGGAAGAAGCAAGGGACTAGTGAAGATGTTGAGACCGGGCCTGGGTTGGTAGAGTGGGTGAGAGATAGGGTGAGAGATGGTGGTGGAAGTGGTTCGGAATCTTGGATTGATGATGTCGTAAATGGTTCAATATGCGGCAAGTTTGATCGGAAGATGATGGAAAACCTGGTTAGAATTGCATTGAAATGTGCCGAGGATGATATGCAGGTCCGACCCACAATGAATCAAGTGGTTAACATGCTTCTACATCCAGAAAATGGATAGTATATGTAATTTTACTTTCTAGTGTCTTTTCTATTTATCTTTTGTGTACATCATACCTAGTTCAAATGCATTAGTAGTAGCGTATTCAACGACCCTCCATATTAATAACCCTAACTGTTGCATTATAATAAATCATATACTCTTCTAGGAGAAACTCAAATCACTTGCCTTGAGAAAACACAAGAATATGTGAATATTACATAAGATAGATGTGTATTTTTCATTGTCAAAATATAATTTCTAATAGAACCTGGCATAACTATGTGATTAGAAAGTACACAGTTCAGTTTGAACATATAGATGAGAAAGGTGCAGAAGTCCCCTAACACAAACATTATTTTAAAAGAACTTTTTAACATGTTATCCTTTTCAGACGAAGTAACACCATTAAAAGGTAACAGACATCAAGATAACAAACGTTTACATGTTTAAAGAGGGATTAAACGCTCACACTCCTATAGGCATCAGCAGTTGTAGATATCTTTAGAGGGTGTGCAGCTTTGCAGGTGAATCATGGAGCCTCACGGTCCCGTCCTTCACCACCTGGAGAACACCTGGTTGTTCTGTCAAAACATAGGCAATTAGTAATATGTTTTTCATTTGTGTATATTATATGCCCCCTATTTTGGTATATCATCTTTTTTTATGGGTGTTCATAAACCTAAAACCAACCGAACCGCTTAAACCAAAGCAAGTAGACTGTCCAGCCAGTTAGAGATTCACGTGGTAACAATTAGGCTATAGCCTAGTGGTCAAGAGGAATTATCTCTTGTGGGGAGACCAAGGTTCAATCTTTGGCCGTTCAAAAAAAAAAAAAAGACATTCACGTGGTATTGTTCACAGTTCAGTTCTTTTTTTTTTTTTTGCGATTTACGGTCCCACACACAGTTTGGAACTTGGAACTGGTCCTCGAAAATGGACTGAACCGGCCGCTTAGCTTTTTACTTTTCATATTTGGAATATGCAATTATTTATTAATGTATTATTTTAATGAACCATATTTATAATCTTAATTTTTTTACACAAAACTAACCATCTATGATAAAAATGATATATATATGAAATAAGTTCAAACCGTCAAAATCAAACTGCAAAACCAATAAAATTGGCGGGTCTGGCCAACCCACACACATAACCCGAATGATTTAGTTTGTCGCTTTTCGAAACCGTAGTTAGTGGCTTGGCGAAACAATTTGTATCAAACTGGCCGAACTAGACCCAATGTTAGTATGTTACTATACATTTATTAAACATCAATACCAACGGAACACTGAATCCAATTCTGCCTCAAAAAAGCAAGAGATTTAAAAGGGAAAAAGGAATCATACTTGAAAGTTGTTCAACTTGCTTGGGAGTGAGTTTAGCAGAAAACCCACAAGCTGCATGCTTGTAAGTATACAGCAAAGCTCCTTTTGCTGCCTCCTCACTATAACCAGTAAACAAGATCAAATACACTGCCTACTCAAATTCAAACAGTGCTTTTTTACTGTCTCGTTTACATGATTGCTCACTCTTGATTTCTTTCACTATAATAAAAGCTCATCTTCCTAATCTGATTTCAAAACCTAAGTCCTGTTTGTAGCCCTAATTAGCCTGACTAATAATATATCAAAGCATGATTGTAAAAATCAGTAGGCGCTAGCCGGCTGGAGGGATACCGACTAGCGATTTATCAAGTTTAATCAGATTTTTATTGGTAAATATTATAAGTAGACAAGTTTTAACCCCTCCTCGGCCCATTTTTTCAGTATACACGATTAACTGCCAGTCTACATGGTTTGGTTGAAACCTGGCTGGAATATAAAGGTTTTGACCGGAAATAGCCGATTTTTGGCCGGTCGACAAGCGATTAATTGCTGACTAGTCCTGTTTTTTACAACATGTCGGAAAGACAGGGATCGCCTAGTGGTGGTGTACACCGATATTGGAAAGACAAACATCAGTGTTGAGGCTAGAGTGACAATCAACCTATAAATCTAATAACAATAACTTCTAGAATACCTAATTACACAGGACAATTCATTGATCATCAATTTCCCTATACATAATCCAACTTAATCAACCAGATGCCATCACTTCACAC
This sequence comes from Helianthus annuus, assembly GCF_002127325.2. Classification (NCBI taxonomy): domain Eukaryota; kingdom Viridiplantae; phylum Streptophyta; class Magnoliopsida; order Asterales; family Asteraceae; genus Helianthus; species Helianthus annuus. The sequence goes on along the minus strand of NC_035437.2, from coordinate 132,570,207 downwards.
AATTATTCATTATATTCATGTAACATAACCTATTCTCCCAAATTCTGAACTTAAAAACCCTAATTCTCTGGACTCATATTACAAATGTAACGATCAACCTAATAATCTACTAACAATAACTTGTACACAAACAAATGACACAATTATAAAACAATTACACAAAAATTCAATTATTAACAAAATTTTGTACACATAAAGCATAATAAAACGAGAGAGATGAGAAACGAGACCTTCCGAGGACCGAAGAGAGCGTGTGAATGTGATAATCTTCAAGTTCTTCGTGTTGAGGTCGATCGGTGTAAACGATGTGAACTGCTGCTTCTTCTTCTACTGGTGCTGATACAGATGCAGGAACGGATGAATCGGTTTCGGCCATTGATGATGATGATGATATGGTGACGATGATGAGGAGGAAGATGAGAGATAGGGTGTTGTTACACGATGATAATAGGGATCGATGAGCCATTTTTATAGAAAGAAAGAAAGAAAGAAAGAGATATGAAGGTTTAGTTTGCTTACTGACGAAGGGAGGAATTATGCAGGCGAGTTAAGCTAACATGGAAGGTAAAAGACAAAAGTTCTGGATTTCTGTTTTCGGTGTCTCGTGTATTAAGGGTGCAGGGAGTCTTTAGACATTTGAAAGTGATAAATTTTAAAATCAACTCATAAGAGTGTGTCATGTCATTCAACCTTAATTGTTTAAACTATGCTTAAAAGTGTTGACAATAGTTAGACACTTTATGAACTGATAAACTATTGAAAATTTGAGATGGCATGGACCTCACCACACACACCCTCTCTCTCTCCTTCCCTCACTTCACCGCTTCGGCAACCCATCACCGAATTGGTAAACCTTTGAGTGGTAAACTTATGTTGGCAGTGGTGTTCCCAATTGGTAAATTAAGTTTACCGCATGAAACCACACCTACTCCGTATACCACAAGGACTTTTAGTTTAACAAACAAAATGAGTTTTAACTTTTAAGTTTTTAACTAGAAAATAACATTGAGGCAATTACATTAATTCTACGTGATCTGGTTTGAGTCAAATTACGGATTTAGCCGGTAGTGGATCCAGCCTTGTCTTGTGTTTTCATATGAACTCACTCGGTTTGGAAAAAACTAGTGAGAACTTTGTATGATTTGAAAAAAATAGTGAGAATCTATCAAAACGAACCCACTCAAAGAAGTTATTGGATCTGCCACTGTTTAGCCATGTTTCGTAACTTTTACGAGGGTAGTCTGATATGGAAACAAGTTGATTATCCGTTTAGTGCCGATTTGGGGAATCAAAATTACCGGTGTTTATCGTGAGTTCAATATACCATTAGGTGGTAGGGGTGCTTCACTTTCCATCACTTATCACACCCAATTATTGTCCGCTACGTCATTGAGCTTGATTCCATCACTAGTGATGGATTTTAGTAGGGGTGTCCATCACTAGTGATGGTTTTTTTTTTTAAATTATAAATTAACAATAATAATTTCATTTAAATAAAAGACAATATTTCAAGACATATTTTAGGTTACAACTTAAAAAAACGTATAAAAATAAAAAGATATGTAAAGAAAACATACTTCTAGTTCGAATCCGGAAATTCCAAACCTAAAGAACCTACAAGTTCAATTAAATCATATCTCAACCGAAAGTGAATTTCTTCGTTGCGCAAGTCTTGTTGGACATCATCGGGAATGGGAACTTGTGTAGCAGGGACCGGCACCAAATCTAGAGATATTGCACGTCCATCTTCTTATCCTTACAAATACTCAATAACTGTTTAATATATAATTAATCGTGCGAGGTTTTGTAAAAACAGCTTGCAAAAAGGAGATTACTCACATTGCTGTCTTAGGTTTTCAGTAAGGATTTCCTGGGAATAATCTATATATTATGTAACACCCCCAAAATCCCACCTGCGGAAATCCCGCAAGGCGTGTTACGCATCAGAGTTAGAGCCACCAATCACATTGAACCAATGGTAAATACTTAAATAAAGCAAAATATCAATTTCCAAAGTGTTGCGTAGCGGAAGCATGTAAATAATCGTTTAGCAAATGTTTCATAATAATACTTAAAACCAATGTATCAAATGTAAGTTAATCCAAGAGCCTCGATCCATGACCACTCCAGCACTCCCAGATAGCAAGTCCATGTTCCAAACGTTAATGACCTACAAGCATGCAAACAAGTGTGTCAGACTACGTTGGTGAGTTCAAAGTGTTGCTTACGTGTGGAGTTACCAGATATTAGCTAAATCAACTCGTTGTTTTGGTTCAGATGTCGTTGTTAACTTGTTTATTGTACCGTATGCAGCGTCAATGATGGGAATGCCTAACCCCAATGCCCGTAACCAGGCATTGGTCAAAGTCAAGGTATCAAACAACCTTGACAAGCTGTAGGAGGTCTTATATCCGCGATGTATTCACAAGTTGTCCCAGTAATTAGTTCACGCCCGTCCTTACGGCCCGGTGTGAGGGTGCCAAACCTAATAGCGCTATCAACTAATTACCCCATTGCCTTACAGGCAATCCGGTAGATGATTGTTTCTATGTTCCAGTTGTTTACCCCAAGTTTCCCTTCCAAATGTTTACCAGTTGTCCCAAACCACCGGGACGCATGCTTGAGAAAATGCAATGAACTCACCTGGGATTGCTCGGTATGATACACGAAAAGGTTCAATTAAGCTACAATGTGATCAACCACGTCCTAGCATGTTTATCATACAAGTCGGGTTTGTATACAAGTATTTCACGTATGTTCTACACGTCTAGTAACAAGTTGTGTACAAGTATTGACCATCGCATCCACGTATAAGCATAGCAGTTCAACAGTAGCTTCACAAAACAAAGTCCAAATATGTGGCCCAATCAGATGGACTCGTAACAGTGTGCAGGCCCAATGACAAAGTGTACGTGTGTATGGTCTCGAGTTGAGACCAGAGATCTCGAGTCGAGACTAGACGGTCTCGGGTTGTACTGGTTTCACAGTCTCGAGTCGCAACAGGGTAGTCTCGAGTCATCATGTTCTAGCCGAGATCACACGGTCTCGAGTCGCAACCGGACCCGCAACCGTGGTCTCGGTTTGTGCTGTTTTGTGTTGGTGTGTTGGTCTCGAGTCGAGACTGAGAGTTCTCGACTCGCAACCCGTGTCGAGACTAGGTGTGTAACTGATTTCCTGATTTGCATCTCATAATCTCCGTAACATTAGCAAACAGATATGGCAGTTTCACAAATCAAATCAATTAACAGTTTTGCTATAATCCAAACGAATCAAACAAGCATTTTTAACACCAAATCTCATGAACCCTAACATGATCAAAACATAACAATATCTAAACAACTCTTATAATTCAATCCGACTTCACACATGCAGCCGGTTAACAAGCATTCGTTTCCAGAATAATATGCAAATCCGATTAGCATCTACACGGTTCTAAATCAATGACATGTATCCCGAATTATGACAATATCCGATTAACATAAACATGCTCCGAACCACATATATGAACCGGTCACATTATCATTAACATTCATATCAACACCCATCCGATAACATTCCAAGACTATCATGCAAAACGTACATATATATCGCACATCATACAATCAAGTAACAAATAAACACTAAAACACTAACCAGATTGAGAGGTGCACAAGGGTTGAGGATGGATCCGAACAAGCTTCGATGGAGGGGAAATAATTGCCGTCGGTTTCCAAGAGAAACGAGAAGGAGAAAGGGAGCTTCTAGGGTTTTGTGTGTGTAGGGTGTTTTGTAACAAATGAGAAAATAACCCCCTCATGGTGTGTGTTGTACGTATAAGAGAAGTGGGCCGAAACCCCTAATGGGCTGCCCATTCAGTTCGGTTTCAAAGAGTGGTAAGAACCCAAAGCCCAAAGGCTCGTGCGACCCGGGTTGAAGTTGTTGTGCGATTCGGTTTACTTAACACAAACAGTTAATACACAAAGCATACGATCATACATTCAATAATCATAAAGGTTCATATAAGCATGTAACGTTACACAAAGTGGGTTCGAAATACGAGTTGTCACATATTACACAAATGCACACGTGTTAGTATAATAACCCATTTTAACATTAGTAATACCCTCCCCGAGACGACATTCCAACGACTACGTTGGGCAGAACCACGACAGTCGTTACAGAACCCTAGATCAATCAGACAGAGTATCTAATACGTATCCAGGGGTTATGATACTTACAACGGAGCAGAACTTCGTTATTTAGGGGGATATTATACCCGAGTATAGCTTCTACTATCAAGAAATTGAGAGAGAAATTCGACTTTTGAGCGATTGAAACTGATACCCCGAGCTCCCATTATATAGGGCCTGATTTTGAGTTTTACACGGCCCGCGTAAAAGTAAGCTTAGGCTTACGCGGCCCGCGTAGTAGGGGGGTCTACGCGTAGGTGATCCGGGTCACGTATAGGTTCAAAACGTTGCTGACACGTGTCAACACCGGGGCTCGCCTCGTTTTCGATTGATCGCAGCCCGCGTAGGCTCGAGGGGTGGCTTATGCGCCCTGCGACAGCCTCAATTTCTTTGTTTTTATTTTATTTTTAATGATATTTCATATTTTGGGCTCGGTTTTCACATACGGGGTGTATTTTTAGACATATAAGGATATTCTAATATATTTTAAAGGTGTCGAAAATATTTCGAGGGTGTCGGTTTATTTTAGGGTCGTTATATCCTCCCCACCTTGTTTTAGAGCTCGTCCTCGAGATCTATTGGAACAAGTGTGGATATTTCCTTTGCATTTCTGATTCAAGCTCCCATGTGCATTCTGGTCCTCTTTTGGAGTCCCACTTTACTTTGACCAGAACTAATCTTTTATGCTTGAGGTTCTTGACTTTCCTATCTTCAATCTGTAGAGGCTTTTCTACAAACTTAAGTTGTTCATTTACCTCTATATCCTTTAGAGGTACTATGAGTGATCCATCAGCTAGGCATTTCTTGAGATTAGATATATGAAATACATCATGTATTGCTGCCATTTCCTCTGGCAGTTGTAGCTGATAGGCTACAGGTCCTATTCTTCTAACAATCTCAAAAGGTCCAACATACCTGGGACTTAGCTTTCCCCGTTTGATGAATCTTACCACTCCTTTCCAAGGAGAGACTTTTAACAATACTTTATCACCTTCTTGAAATTCCAATGGTTTACGTCGGTTATCAGCATAGCTCTTCTGTCGATCACGTGCTGCTTTCAGTCAATCCTTGACTTGAATGATCTTGTCAGTTGTTTCTTGTACTATCTCAGGTCCAAATAGTTGCTTTTCCCCAATTTCTGCCCAACAGACTGGGGTTCGGCACTTTCGTCCATAAAGTGCTTCGAATGGTGCAGCATTGATACTTGTGTGATAACTGTTATTATAAGAAAATTCTATTAAAGGTAAGTGATCATCCCAATTACCTCCGAAATCAAGTACACAAGCTCTAAGCATGTCTTCCATTGTCTGAATTGTCCTTTCGCTTTGTCTGTCTGTTTGAGGATGATAAGCTGTGCTTAGATTCAACTTGGTTCCCATTGCTTTTTGGAAACTTGACCAGAAATGAGAGGTAAAACGGCTATCCCTATCAGAAACAATTGATAAAGGTATTCCATGTAATGAAACTATTTCATTTACATATAATTTAGCTAACTGTTCCATACTGAAAGTTTCTTTCATTGGTAGGAAATGAGCTGACTTAGTTAGCCTGTCTACAATCACCCGGATTGTATCATTACCTTTTCTTGTTTTGGGTAGTTTGGTAACAAAATCCATTGTTATCAATTCCCATTTCCACACTGGCATTTCTAACTGTTGCATCAATCCTAAGGGTTTCTGGTGTTCAGCTTTAACTTGTAAACAGGTCAAACATTTAGAAAAATAGGCTGCTATATCCTTTTTCATTCCTATCCACCAAAAATTCTTTCTTAAATCTTGATACATTTTATCACTTCCTGGATGCATCGTATTGGACTTATGGGCTTCTTCTAATATATGATGACGTAGGTTCCCTAATTTAGGTATCCACATTCTGTTTTTATGGAATCTACAAATTCCATTTGTTCCTTGTTCTAATTCCTTAATCATTCCTTTTAATTTTTCAGTATCATCCTTGATTACTGATTCTTGTGCTTTTCTAATTTGATCATTTAAATTTACTTGTAGACTTAATTTAAGAGAACGTACCTTTTTTAGCTTTTCATGATACTTTCGGCTTAAAGCATCAGCCACTACATTTGCCTTTCCTGCATAATATTGGATATTACAATCATAATCACTAAGAATCTCCATCCAGCGTCTCTGTCTCATATTTAACTCTTTTTACCCAAAAACATACCTTAAACTTTTATGATCTGTGAATATGGTAAACCTATGATGTGTGTAAAATGCAACATATAAATCACATCAATTAAGGCATAAAACTAACCCTTTTTAAGTACTAATGTTGGAAAAAGAGTGTTTTTGTCTTCCTTTTGTATTTTCAGGATGAAATGAGCTCAAAATCACAAAAAAGCAAAAAGACAACTAATTCTACCATAAATACAAGAAAAAGGAACAAAAGTGGATTGCCCGGACCCTCAACGGCACCTCCCAAGGCAAAGGAGAAGAAACAGAGTCTGAACACGCCCCGTGTCCAGCGAACACGGGGGCGTGCCCAGGAAGCAGCAGAAAAGACAAACCAGTAGAAGCTTCCATTGCCCCACCACGGGGCCGTGTCCAGCGAGCACGGGGGCGTGGTGAAAGTACAGCAGGCGCATTAATTGTAATTCGCAATTACAATTAATGAAGTGAGAGAATGTCAGACGGGCACGGGGCCGTGTCCAGCGGACACGGGGCCGTGTCCAGCCTTCTGTTCAGCCTATAAATAGAGGAGCTTGGCTTCATTCTCTCTCATCCCTTGGCACACCACCTCTCTCACACTTCATCCACCACCCACCACCACCATAACACCATCATCCACCACCATCATCCATTGTCCATCGTAGAGTGTGTGAGTCGTCTCGGGATCCAAGATTGATCGTAAGAGTTCTTGACAATCAAGGCCATGTTGCCTAAGTCTCTTACATCACTTGGTGAAGACAAGTGTTTAGTATAATACTTTTTATTTTTAATCTTTTGCACTTTTTATTTGGTTTTGTATTAATGACTTTAATAACTAGTTACTTATGTTGAAGGTGATCTTTCCTTATCGTTTGTCCGTGGTGTCTTGGCATTATTTTACTGTCTATATAAAATAAAAGATTTTCACCATTCATATCTCCACGGTCTATATGGAGGTATGTTGGCTACCTGGTCGGGGGTTAAGGGAACGGTTTGGTAAGGGTCTTGCCCTTGTTCAGCGTTTAGAGGTCCTGCTTGGGACCTGGGTCAAATTTAGTAGGATCTCCTTCAATGCCCATAGGTATTGGATGGCGGGGATCCAAACTCTTTGACCCCCTCATAAGTTAACTACTATTAATACTATAACCCGGCTATTTAGGATTGTATCCCTGCTGACTCAGACTACTTAGCCGAGGGTAACGTCACCGCCAAAAGCGGGGCCTACCACAATTTGCATTAATAACTTAATTCATTATCTTTCAATAATCCGACCCTTTAGGATTGTATCCTTGCTGACTCAAACTACTGGGTTGAGGGTAACGTCGCCTTCAAAAGAGGGGCCTACTACAATAACTAAGATAATCTCTTAAACAAGTGCAAAAGTGCGAAAATAATCAAAGGTTATACTAATACACATGTCGGATCCAAGTGATTCATCTTGTCTATCTGTTTTTATTTTATTTTATTTTTCAGCATTTTAGTTAGTTTTTATTTTTCTTAGTTTAAAACATTTTTCTCACTTTTTGATTTGATTAGACGTTGAGGATAAACCGGTATTAAAAGCTCTTGTGTCCTTGGACGACCTCGGTATCTTACCAACACTATACTACGTCCACGATGGGTGCACTTGCCCATATGTGTGTTTAGTGTTAGTGAATATCGTGTTTTATAAATTTAAAACTTGGCTAAAAGTGTAAAAAGGGCTTAAATAAACATCTAAAATATATACACACTGACACACATCAAGTTTTTGGCGCCGCTGCCGGGCACACAAGGATTTTAAGAAAGTTAGGAATCAACGGCCTAATCATATTTTTATTTTTCTTTAATTTTTTAGGATTTTTTTTTTAGATTTTCAGCTTCTGCAGAGCTCAACACGGGGCCGTGCCCGCTGAACACGCCCCGTGCTCAATCATTGGAACTGGCAATCCTGTTTTAAGTCAGACAGTAGGCTGAACACGGGGCCGTGTCTACTCAACACGCCCCCGTGCCCAAGATTCAGTTGCTGAAAACAGAACCGTTAGATCCCGGCGGTTGGTAATCTCTGACACAAACATGAGTGATAGTAATTCTTTTTACTTTCGGCACTCTTATGGTTTGTGGTGTCGAATATGTGGAGGCGAACATGAGGAATTAAAATGTTTTTTCCTCACTTATAGGCCCCACTATATAGACCCACCGATTCCTTGTAACCTTAAGAGGGGCGAAAATAAAAATAAGCACTATTTCTCCCTCGAATGCGCCCAGCCAGATATTCTAGGAGAAATGCTCCTTGACGAGTTATTTCAACTAGAAGAACTACTTCTCAATTGGTCAAAAGAACTTAGGAAGGATTTTTTAGATCCATCCCAAGATGATGACCATGAGGAAATGTTGGAACCGCATTCCGACAACCTCGTTGCTCCCGAAAATACCTTCTTACCTAGAAAAGACGCGGACGATAGTCGTCCCTGTGCCGATTGTGCCGTGAAGGACTCTCCATCGACTTCGTTCGATGCATACATAGACCTGAGCGATTTGGCATACACCTTCTTTAACGAGAGCCCGGGAAAGGGTTGGACTTGTCCACCTAGAATGAAAATAGGAATTACCCTCACCGACAACCTCTTGCGTTCTCGCCTTAGTATAGGACAATTAAGGTATCTTAGGCACTTTGGGGTTGTTCCAACAAGTCAAGAGCCACCCGATATAGATTAGCTCCTTAGTAAGAAATAAAACTCCATAAAACAGCCTGCCGACACGGGGCCGTGCCCGGTCAACACGCCCCCGTGTTCACTCAGAAGATTCTCTGCTGATTCTGTCAGAATACGGACAAAATGTGTCAGGATTTTCTCTGCACACGGGGCCGTGTCCAGCGGACACGGGGCCGTGTCCAGTGTGCTGTCGTTTTCTTTAAATGCAGCCTGAATCCTGCTCATTTTTTACCACTTCACCAAGCAGAGATTCCTGGGATCTTCACATATACCATCCTAGGTAAGTGCTAAAAGAAGGTTCCTAAGGACCATCTTGTCTTTTCCACTTTTGTTCATTTCTCCTTCTTCCAAAAATTTTTCAAACCTTACCTCCATGGAAGCTTGGAAACCCATGATTCCAAACTTCTATGAAAGGTTTGTAGGAATTTTTGCTACGGATTCTTGTCTAAAGTTAGTTCTATAACTTTGTTTTAAATTATCTAAGCTTAAAACACAATAAAAGTGTATTAAAATAATTTAAAAACCTGGAGTCGTTAGACAAAAATCCTGCAGATAGCTGAACACGGGGCCGTGCTCACTGAGCACGGGGCCGTGTTCGAGGTACTGTTTTGCAAAAGTTTAGTTATCTTCGGATTATTTCGCAGAAAATGGCCAGCAGAAACAGCGGAACATCTTCGAGAAATAATCGAAATGGAAGGAGGTCGTCCACGGCAGAGGATTCCCTAGTAAACTATGTTTACGCTTTGAGGGAAGCCATAGACGAGATGACGGGAGTAGAAGAAGCTTTGGTGGATCGTATTAATCATCTGACGGTAGGTTTGGAGGGCTGCCTACGAGAAGTAAATCTCCTGCACCAGAGATTAAACCTTCTCGCTTCCCCGCCTTTGGTTCCGGTGATAACCCAAAGGGCGTGGAATGTAGTACCCGAGGTCATCATTCCAGCAGAATGGCACGCCATGCACCAAGTACCTCAACCAAGGGTGGTGCAAGGAGTCCCGGTGAGCATTCCTCCTCGAGACACCGAAGAGAATGAAGCTACCTTTTACCTCCCAAGGGAGATAGAAGAATGGCTCTGAATGACAACCGAGGAGCCATCGGCTAGAGAGAGTTACTACATCGGGAAGCTATTCCCGAAATTTTCTTAAATAAGTAGAACCCTTATGATAACCTTATGTATCCCCTAGTTATTTAGCTTAATGTAATGTCTCTCTATGATTTGCAATGCTATGATGGTTTTTATGATTGATGGTTGTCATGAGTAAAAAAAAAACACACTCATGGTGGTAATGGATGAAAAAGGGAACGAGGAAAATGGAACCATGCACGAAGAACAGAGCAACCCGACAAAAATCTCCATCACAGAAGGCTCAACACGGGCCGTGCCCAACCAACACGGCCCCGTGCTGAACCCCTGCAAAAAAATTCACCCAGTTCAGGTAACTGGACACGGGCCGTGTTCAGCGGACACGCCCCCGTGTCCAGGCTTCTGTTTCAATTCTGTAATTTTTGTTACTGGCACTTGACCACGGGGCCGTGCCCGGTCAACACGGGGCCGTGTCCAGGATGCCAGTAACATAAATCTTTGCTTTTTAACCCACTTTTATACATTCTAATCAACCAAAAACATTATTTTTGGACACATTGAGGACAATGTGTAATTTAAGTGTGGGGGGGATGCTAAAACCCTTGAAATTTTGCAAAATCCTAAACACAAGCCTTACACAAAACTCTATTGGAACCGCTAAACACCCCAAATTTTTTCAAAAACTTTTTCATTTTTTTATTTACTTGTCTTAGTTTAAGTTGGGAATAACAAGTTCTAAAAAGGTTATATTTTTACAAGTTTACAACCGATAGCGTCGTGATAAAAAAAGAACCAACATAAGAAAATTATGAAACGGTATAACAAGTCGAGTTAAAAATTCGATTATATATGCTTGGTCACATTAAAAACCCATTCCCACAAAAGTGAGTTTTGAGCCTTTATTGAGCATAAAAATACACATATTTAGATTAAATGCTCATTTTTCGTTTCTTGTGTGAATAGCCGTTCGGTCCTTACAAATCTAGAACTTGCCACGACGATACATTCCCGGTCCTTACCAACTTAAACCCAAGTAAGTAAATGATGGAGGCATTAGGACTAACCATTTTTTCTTTCAAAACCATTATTTTTCATTTTTTTTTACCTACCCAAAATCCCCCTAAATAGCCCCTTTGAGCCTAAACCTTTCATTTCATTACCCCAAAACCCTTTTTACCCACCAAAAACCTTTTTATTTTTTTTTAATTTTAGTAACAAGTTCGCTTTTTCGTAAACTCACCTTTTTATGTGACGATTGAAAAAAAAAATAATGATGATGATGAAGTCAAAAACAAACAAAAGCTATAAAAGCTTGTTTGGAGAAATACTTCAAAATAAAAAGTCACTAAAAACAAGGTACTTCACGAAAACCGACGCTTGTTACGATTTTCGCCCTTTTTACTAACCACTAACCAACCACCCACCTTTAAACCCAAGCCTTCACCCAAAAAGTCCTCTTGATATTTACAAAGGTAAAAAGTTAAAAAGGAGGAGGATTGATTGCTTGGCAAGCCTATGGAAGACGTAAGTTCCGTGCCGCTCTCGAGTGATTCACTAAAATATACACCTTCGGCCGAGTGTTGAGTGATCTCCCGTGAGGTATGTGAACTTGTATATAAATGGAATTTTAATAAGGCATGCTATACCCAAATAAGTAATTCATCTTATGAAACGTTCAAAATAAATCATAACGAATAGGATTGTAAATAAATAAAAATAAAACCTATAAAAACCTTGGATCCCCGACACTCTAGGACAAGCTGAAAAACTTCTCTTCTACCTATTCCATTTGGGAGTGTAAGCCACATTTAAAGAGTTTTGCTTGAGCACAAGCAAAAGTTCAAGTGTGGGGGTATTTGATGTGTGTAAAATGCAACATATAAATCACATCAATTAAGGCATAAAACTAACCCTTTTTAAGTACTAATGTTGGAAAAAGAGTGTTTTTGTCTTCCTTTTGTATTTTCAGGATGAAATGAGCTCAAAATCACAAAAGAAGCAAAAAGACAACTAATTATACCATAAATACAAGAAAAAGGAACAAAAGTGGATTGCCCGGACCCTCAACGGCACCTCCCAAGGCAAAGGAGAAGAAACAGAGTCTGAACACGCCCCGTGTCCAGCGAACACGGGGGCGTGCCCAGGAAGCAGCAGAAAAGACAAACCAGTAGAAGATTCCATTGCCCACCACGGGGCCGTGTCCAGCGAGCACGGGGGCGTGGTGAAAGTACAGCAGGCGCATTAATTGTAATTCGCAATTACAATTAATGAAGTGAGAGAATGTCAGACGGGCACGGGGCCGTGTCCAGCGGACACGGGGCCGTGTCCAGCCTTCTGTTCAGCCTATAAATAGAGGAGCTTGGCTTCATTCTCTCTCATCCCTTGGCACACCACCTCTCTCACACTTCATCCACCACCCACCACCACCATAACACCATCATCCATTGTCCATCGTAGAGTGTGTGAGTCGTCTCGGGATCCAAGATTGATCGTAAGAGTTCTTGACAATCAAGGCCATGTTTGCCTAAGTCTCTTACATCACTTGGTGAAGACAAGTGTTTAGTATAATACTTTTTATTTTTAATCTTTTGCACTTTTTATTTGGTTTTGTATTAATGACTTTAATAACTAGTTACTTATGTTGAAGGTGATCTTTCCTTATCGTTTGTCCGTGGTGTCTTGGCATTATTTTACTGTCTATATAAAATAAAAGATTTTCACCATTCATATCTCCACGGTCTATATGGAGGTATGTTGGCTACCTGGTCGGGGGTTAAGGGAACGGTTTGGTAAGGGTCTTGCCCTTGTTCAGCGTTTAGAGGTCCTGCTTGGGACCTGGGTCAAATTTAGTAGGATCTCCTTCAATGCCCATAGGTATTGGATGGCGGGGATCCAAACTCTTTGACCCCCTCATAAGTTAACTACTATTAATACTATAACCCGGCTATTTAGGATTGTATCCCTGCTGACTCAGACTACTTAGCCGAGGGTAACGTCACCGCCAAAAGCGGGGCCTACCACAATTTGCATTAATAACTTAATTCATTATCTTTCAATAATCCGACCCTTTAGGATTGTATCCTTGCTGACTCAAACTACTGGGTTGAGGGTAACGTCGCCTTCAAAAGAGGGGCCTACTACAATAACTAAGATAATCTCTTAAACAAGTGCCAAAGTGCGAAAATAATCAAAGGTTATACTAATACACATGTCGGATCCAAGTGATTCATCTTGTCTATCTGTTTTTATTTTATTTTATTTTTCAGCATTTTAGTTAGTTTTTATTTTTCTTAGTTTAAAACATTTTTCTCACTTTTTGATTTGATTAGACGTTGAGGATAAACCGGTATTAAAAGCTCTTGTGTCCTTGGACGACCTCGGTATCTTACCAACACTATACTACGTCCACGATGGGTGCACTTGCCCATATGTGTGTTTAGTGTTAGTGAATATCGTGTTTTATAAATTTAAAACTTGGCTAAAAGTGTAAAAAGGGCTTAAATAAACATCTAAAATATATACACACTGACACACATCAACCTACTACCATAAAGATAATGTCTCCAAATCTTAAGGGCAAAAATTATAGCTCCTAACTCCGAATCATGGGTTGAATAAGTCTCTTCATGATTCTTAAGTTGTCTAGATGCGTAAGCTATAACCTTTTGACGTTGCATTAATACACATCCATAACCTAACTTAGAAGCGTCACAATATACTACAAAATCTTCAGTTCCTTCTGGTAATGCTAGTATGGGTGCATGGGTTAGTCTTTGCTTAAGAATTCTAAATGCTTCTTCTTGTTTTGGTCCCCATTCAAACTTAATGGATTTACAGGTTAACTTAGTTAAGGGAATGTCTATTCTAGAAAAATCCCTAATAAATCTTCTATAATAACCAGCCAATCCTAGGAAACTTCTAACCTCGGTTGGTGACTCAGGGGTTTTCTATTTGGTAATCGCCTCGATCTTGGTTGGATCTACATGAATTCCTTCATGGTTAACTAAGTGTCCAAGAAACTGTACCTGTTCTAGCCAAGACTCGCACTTTGAAAATTTAGCATAAAGCTTTTCCTTTCTTAATAAACTTAAAAGGGCGTGCAAATGCTTTGCATGATCCTCCTTACTTTTAGAATAAATGAGAATATCATCTATGAAGACAATTATAAATTTATCCAAATATGACTTACATATTCAGTTCATCATGTCCATAAATGCGGCTGAGGCAATGGTTAAACCAAATGCCATGACAGTAAATTCATAATGACCATACCTTGTTCTAAATGCGGTTTTAGGAATGTCCTCTTCCTGTACCTTTAATTGATGATATCCTGATCTTAAATCGATTTTAGAAAAAAATCGAGCTCCTTGTAATTGATCGAGCAGATCATCGATTCTTGGTAATGGATACCGATTCTTAATCGTGACTTTGTTTAATTCACGGTAGTCAATGCACATACGCATTGATCCGTCTTTCTTTATAACGAATAAAATTGGTGCTCCCCATGGCGATGAGCTTGGCTGTATGAATCCCTTCTCCAATAATTCTTCTAACTGTTTCTTTAGTTCCTGCATTTCGGCGGGTGCCAAACGGTAAGGTGCTTTGGCAATTGGTCCTGTTCCTGGAAGTAGATGAATTCTGAATTCAACTTCTCTTTCTGGCGGTTGTTCTGGTAATTCTTCTGGAAAGATATCTGAAAACTGGGACACTACTGGAATATCTTTCAGTTCTTTTCCTTTAGTGTTAGTGATTATAGAAATCAAATACACTATAGATCCTTTTCTTATACAACTTGCGGTTTTCATCAAGAGATGAATTTAGTAGATCTAGATAGTTTATCTCCTTTAATTGTGATCTTTTCACCTCTTGGTGAATTTACTTGGATTGACTTTCGATCACACAAAATACTAGCTTTATTGGTTATTAACTAATCCATTCCTAATACAATATCAAATCCTGCCAGATTCATTGGGTAAAGGTTTGCAATAAACTTTTGATTTAAAAATTCTATTCTTGCTCCCTGCAAGATTTCAGAAATCCAAACCGTTTCTCCATTTGTTGTCTCTACTAGACATTCTTGTGAGAGTTTAGTTAATGGTTGATTGAGAAGTTTGCAAAATGAAGTATTAATAAAACTTTGGTTTTCACAAGAGTCCAATAATCATTTTGGCTTCATTTGCCGTCAGAACAAATGCTCTAGCATTTTTAGTGTTCTTGTTGTTCGCAGCTGGAGCCAATTTCGGACAGTTTGGCTTGATGTGACCTTTTTCTCCACAGTTGAAGCACCGTCCATTACTGGATTTCCTCCTGCAATCTTCTTCCTTGTGTCCTGGTGCTTTGCAGAAATTGCAATGAGTGGAGAATTTTTCCGAATGCTTCTTCTGCGCAGGCTTTGCAGTATGGTGCAGAGGTAGATCTTACATTCCTACGGTTAGAATTCCCAGAACGGAATTCTTGGGTAAGCCTTTGAGCTAGGTTTCTCCTCTGGTCTTCTTCTCTAGTACAGATTAATTCATCTGTCAAGGTATTTGCTAGTTCTGCAGCTTCTTCTATGCTTTGAGGTCTAGCTGCCTTGACTACATGCCTAATTTCTCCAATTAATCCCCAGATGTATCGGGAGATTAATACCGGTTCAGGTGATGCAAGGGTTGTTACTATTCTAGCATATTCAAAGAATGTGGTAGTATAACCCTTACTATCTACCCCGGTCATCCTAAGGTTTAGAAATTTATTTGCTATCTGTTCCTTTTCATTAGGAGGGCAGAATTTCCTTTCTACCATATTTTTATATTCCTCCCATTCCATGTTATATACCCTATCACTTCCTCTTGACTGGAGGATAGTGTTCCACCATTCTAAGGCTGAGTTCTTAAACAGATTAGAAGCAAACATTATCTTGTCTTCTTCAACACACTTGCTTATTTTTAAAACAACCTCAGTCTTTTCTATCCAGCGTAGAGCTGTAATGGGTCCTTCATTGCCCGAGAATTCTATTGGTTTGCAGGACCACAATTCTTTATAATAACAACCATACGGCATAGTTCTTCTTCTTTTGGGAATGGACACTTGAAGTACGGGTCCATTATTCACGCTTTGTTCAGGTTCAGTTGGTCGCTTACTGCTATGCTTACTTTTATTATCGGCTTCCTTAACAGCTTGGATAATAAATGGCATTGCTTCTATAATTCCTTGTGCCACTATGTGTTGGATGGCACTATTATCCACTTGGTTTCCATTGTTATTGTTGTTCGGATTCTCATTATTTAGATTATCGTTATTCGGGTGGTTATCACTCTAGTTTTCATTGTTCAGGTTTTCCTGGTTCACTTCGTTATCCATCTGAATATTAAACATTTACCACACATTAATATCACAAAATATTATTTAACATAGCCAATCACATGACTGACGTGATGTCGTGGTCACAATCAAATTTAATCCAATTACTACTAAATAGATAGTGGCAAGTGGGTATCGAACACAGGGAGTTTGTGGAATATGAGTTATTTGAAGATTTATCTAAGTTGACTAAAATTAAACTTGATGCAATAAAAGTAAATTTCAAGAGTTGGCTTGATTGATTTGATTTGTAAAACTAAGATCACTATTCTAATTGCAAAATGAAAGTGTTGGTTGTAAACAAATTAGAGACAAATGACCATCTTTAGTTTCCGGTTTGCTTTGACATTTATGTTATCATTCCACTAGAAAGAACTACATAGACATAGTTCATGCGTGATTAATTGTAGTGATGAAAGTGAACTAAGTACTCAGATTCCTAGAACGTGAGGTTGTTACCCGATGATCAATTAACCCTTACCCAAGTCTAATTCTACCCATGATATCTCGATTGCCGACGGCACCAAGAACGTATGATTTCAAACTAGATTCGCATAAGAATCAACAATTTACTAACAATCAATCGCACACCATAACAAATAAATCATAAAGATGAAGTTGTTATTCTAGAAATAAGGAATTCAAGCATAAAGTCTTACATAACCTTCAACCAAAGATGATCATCAAGAGTTTAGCCACTCATGGCTTGAATCATCATCCTCACACAAGTTTCAATGTTCATAACAATCAAAAACACAAACTGAATGATTGGAAATTGTCTTCAAGCACCAAGAACACTCAAAATCGCCCCTAGAACTGCTGGTAACCGGATGGGAATGATTGGCATTGAAAAGACACCATAAATCCGCATTAAAAGGTGGAAGTTACACATTTACGCATGTCAGCGCCGTAAGCTACGGTGGCCACCATAGCTTACGGTGGCTTGGAATGGCTTATGGTGGCTTTAAACTGTCATACGGTGACAAAAAGTGCCAATCGGCGCCGTAAGCTACGGCCCTTGCCGTAGCCTACGGCAGGCTTCAACATGAAAACTTGTTTTCAGCATAACTTTTTCGTTTCAACTCCGTTTTCTTCACCGTTTTCGCCTACGTTCTCGTAATTTCGTCCTCTATAATGCTATCCTCTTAATTATTCAATTCCAAAAAATGATTTTTTTCATTTATTCTCCGTGTTCCTTCTATTTTAAGCTCCCGTTTGTACCTGAAACACAAACAACCATAGTTACCACGTTCAAACAATTAAACGTGTAAAGCATTGGATTTTAATCTTTTTAAGGCACTTAAGGGTTGTCCTACGGACCCCACCCGTCACATCCCCACACTTACCTGTTGCTTGTCCCAAGCAACCTATTCAAAAACCATTTCAAAACCACAAGCGATCAACATGCAAACCAAGCTAAAATGTATCGTCCTTTTACCAACTTTTTATCACACCACAAGACACACCCCTCACAACAACTATAGGTGACAAGAAATATTAGCACATTATGCTAAAACACTCAATGCACGTGTGTGATTGTGCGACAATAAGCTTGTATACAAATCAAATCTCATCCTATCAACTATTTAGCATGCTTATGAATCAAAAGGACATTCGGGTTGTAACGAGGCTATGTGTAAAGGTAGGAAATAGTGGGAATGTGAAAGTAGCTCATTGATTCGACCCGGTTTTTATTTCTACTACTAAACAAAGCAAACATCAACTATATACACAACTTCATCAACATTTTCAACTACTATTGCAACTAAATCCTTCTTTTTGTATTTTTCTCATATTTTTTTCTCTTTTTTTCTTTCTTCTTTTTATTTGTTTTTTTAAGCATAGAACTCAACAATATATACAAGAACATCAACAATCACAAACTAAATTCCTAGACCGGGTCGTCTCAATAGGTAAAGTTTTTGTAAGAAGTGGGTTTGGGTCACAACCGAATGGTATAATGCTCAAACATGGCTTTATAAAGACCAAACCCCCACCCCTCACAATACCAAGCTCATATATGTAACGTATGAGGTCCAACCCCCAATTCACACACTCTCACACATCTAGACGAGGCTACCTAAAAATCCCCTATCATTTTCACAAGCAAGCTAATCCTAGGCTTCAACAAGAATTCGTACACAAGTTCTATTAACACAATACACATACCGCCACTCAAAACAAGGAAAGCATCTTTAATAATCATATGTGGCTCAAAAACTCACCAAGAAATGACTAGAAAGGGGTGTCGGTGTGTCCTGCTGAACAATGTCAAGTGTTCAAATTCCAACAACTTTTCGCTTGGTTTCACAATTTTTTCAAAAATTCTCAAAATTTTCCCCACATCCCCACACTTGGGATACATTGTCCCAATGTATGGTTTTTAAGGGAAGATCGCTTTCAACAAAAACACCAACATTTGCTTATAATCTCAAACCCCAAATTTCTTTTGGTATTTTTTTTATTTTTTAAACAAAAGCAAACAAACTAACTACCAATATTTCAAAGCTAAAGAACATATAAAGACTAAGGAAAGAGTACATGACCTGGTGAAGTTTGACACAATAGATGTTTTAGATAATCTGACTTTCTATCACCACCTTCACACAAATATCCGTATATCCTCCCCACACTTGAGTGTTGCCATGGCCCTGAAACATAGAAAAATAACGAAATAGCAAGATAAGTGTAAAACCCCGGGTTGCCTCCCGAGCAGCGCTAAGTTTTCAGGTCTTCAGCCAGACCGTGCCACCCCCATTTAGGGTGGCTCAAAGAAATTGTTCCTACCATCTCCATCACTTCCTCGTGCCATTGAGCAAAATGCATCCGTCTCGTTTCGACTCGGTGGGTAATCAAATACACTCGTGCTTGAACCCATATGCTTTTCTTCACGATTCGGTGGGTGATTTATTTTCATTCTTTGACACACATTTTTCATACAAACACTAGACTCACCACCCTTCCTTTCAATGGACTCATAACTAATCACTCTAGTTTGAACATCAAAGGACAACTTACGGTTCTTTTCAGTCATGGTAATAATCCCATCTCTACAATTGATTTGAGCATTTGCTTTGTATAGAAACGGTCGACCTAAGATTACCCTTTGTTGTGCTACCATTTTAGTAGAAGCATAGTCTAGAACTAGAAAATCCACCAGGTATTCAAACTCTCCCAACTGAATCTTAACATTCCTAACCATTCCTCATGGACGCCTCCAACTTTCATCCGCCAAGCTCACCATGGTGTCTACATCTTGCAGCGGGCCAAAGTCCTACATGTCATACACCTTGCCTGGTAGCATGCTCATGCCCGCCCCATAGTCCAACAATGCATGAGGAATTTTTAGTTTTCCCACTCGGATAGGCACAAGTGGTGCTCCATGCTCTTTGTCATTCTCGACTTCGGCATCCCTTCCTATACCTGCACTCACTTGACAAGAAGATGTTAGAAATGTTTCATTAAATTCACTATTAGGAACGGTACTTACCACATTGAAATTAACACTTTTAATGTTTTTGGGATTTGTCACCGTGTCACTTTGTAGTTGGCCTTTTGCTTTCTTCAATATCGCCACATCACTTGCAAGTTGACTCATTTGGGTAGTCAACGACTGAATTGCTTTATCAAAGATTTCGTCTTTTTGAATGCGAGCATCATCAAGATGAATCCTTCGTTGCATCTCAATTTGCATCGCCTTTAACATCTCCATTACTTCATTTCCACCCGAAGAGCTTTGGCCCGTCTGGTATTGCCTTTGAAATCCTTGGTTTCCTTGGAAGTTCGGGTTGGCTTGATTTGACGGATTCTCGTATCTAAAGTTCGGGTGATTTCGTAAACCGGGGTGGTAAGTATTGGAATTCATGTTGTAATTTCTACCACCCCCGCCTTGCCCTTGCAATGCATTCTCCTCCTCATATTGCCCTTCCACTCCTTGGTAATTTTCAGCCGCATGCCCTATCTCATTACAAAAGCACACAAACATTATAAATTTGATTAGAAATTTGAACATTACCATCATCTACCGCATGCACTTGAGTTCGGGTAATGGCCTGTCGTGCTCTCCTTGATGCTTGAGCTTTTCTCTTTGATGTGACCACCATTTGTTCCAGAAATTCCCAATCGTCATGCTCGTAGTTCGTACCAAAAGTACCATTTGTGATTGACATTAGATCGCGAGCATCTTCGGCACTTAACCCCTCATGGAAAGCATTCATCAATTCCCAAAGCTTGATCCCATGATGAGGACAATTCTTTATCATCATGTTAAAACGTTCAAAGGCCTCGTGGAACATTTCACCTTGTTGTTGTTGAAAACTTCTCAACCCTTTCCTAGCATCATTTGTCTTTTGGGCGGTGTAGAATTCATCTAAGAAGAGTTGTTGCATCTCCGCCCATGTATAGATAGATGCCGAAGGTAATGTGTAGAACCACTTTTTCGCCTTGTCTTCCAAAGAAAATTGGAATAGTACCAATTTGACATCATCGGCCTAAAACCCTTGACTCCCAAGAATGTTGCAAATCGAGTCATAAGCCTCCAAATGAAAATAAGGCTCCTCCGTTACTAGACCCTTATATTTTGGCAAGCTTTGCAATGAAGTCCTCCCTTGATTATTGTGAGGAATAACTACCGGTGAAGGATTGTGAGTGATTACCGGCCTAAAATGCGCTTCAATGCCTCTTGCATGTTCTCTAAGATGTCTTCTTGGTACACCCAACTGACCCCTTGGACGAATAGGACCCATTGGTCTTTGTATAGGCCCTTGTGGTGCGAATGGTGGTTGAAATTGTTGTTGAATCGGTTGTTGTTGAATTGGCCTTTGAAATTGATGTTGTACATTTTGCGGACGAACTTGTTGCAATGGTATGGGACGTCGCACTTGTGGCCCTTGTGGCCTTGGCCGAATATGTTGTGGTATAACTTGTTGTTGTGGAATTCCACCAACACTTGGCATTCCTTGAGTTTGACCTTGTACATAAGCAAATTCCCCTTGATCTCCATCACCCCCATATGCATATCCGTCTTCATCATAACCCTCAAAATCTTCATACCCTTCATCATATCCATCTCCTCCTATATCCGAAGATTACCCAAATGGAAGAGTTGAATATTGAAAACCCGACTGGTTCGATGGTCTAAATGTAGAAGTAGCATGGACAATGGTTGAGTTTGGTGGTATTGAATAGGTTGAAGATGACTGACCCGCACCCAGGAAGAAATGGGTGAATGGTGGAATTGTAGTAGAAGGGTTAAAAGTGAGTGTAGGTTCATCTTGGGTGGTAATGGGTTGTGTAGTATTGGTTGGTGTTACATCGTGAGGTGGAGTAGGATAGGTAGTGGTGTTAGGCATGGTAGTATTTGGTGAAGGTTGAGTTGATGATGGTATGAAAGGTGGTATAAGTTCACCCGTAGTGGGTGGTGGTGGTGGTGGATCCATGTATCTGAGTGGTGTAATTGGTGAAGTTGGTGTTGTTGGTGAAACACTGATTCTGTTTTCCCTTAACAAAATTATGTTTTCTCTCAAAGTTCGTTCAATCTCTGGATCAAATGCCAATGGTGATAGCTTGTGAGAGCCTCTAGTACGCATGCACCTGTAAATACCTGCACACTAACAAACCCAGCGTAAACAAGAAAAATAACAAACTTAAAATGATAAAAAAATAACACACGTTGCGCACTACTCCCCGACAACGGCGCCAAAATTTGATGTGATGTCGTGGTCACAATCAAAGTTAATCCAATTACTACTAAATAGATAGTGGCAAGTGGGTATCGAACACAGGGAGTTTGTGGAATATGTGTTATTTGAAGATTTATCTAAGTTGACTAAAATTAAACTAGATGCAATAAAAGTAAATTTCAAGAGTTGGTTTGATTGATTTGATTTGTAAAACTAAGATCACTATTCTAATTGCAAAACGGAAGTGTTGGTTGTAAAAAAATTAGAGACAAATGACCATCTTTAGTTTCCGGTTTGCTTTGACATTTATGCTATCATTCCACTAGAAAGAACTACATAGACAGAGTTCATGCGTGATTAAGTGCAGTGATGAAAGGGAACTAAGTACTCAGATTCCTAGAACGTGAGGTTGTTACCCGATGATCAATTAACCCTTACCAGAGTCTAATTCTACCCGTGATATCTCGATTGCCGACGGCACCAAGAACGTATGATTAGTGGCAAGTGGGTATCAAACACAGGGAGTTTGTGGAATATGTGTTATTTGAAGATTTATCTAAGTTGACTAAAATTAAACTAGTTGCAATAAATGTAAATTTCACAAGTTGGTTTGATTGATTTGATTTGTAAAACTAAGATCACTATTCTAATTGCAAAACGGAAGTGTTGGTTGTAAACAAATTAGAGACAAATGACCATCTTTAGTTTCCGGTTTGCTTTGACATTTATGCTATCATTCCACTAGAAAGAACTACATAGACAGAGTTCATGCGTGATTAAGTGCAGTGATGAAAGGGAACTAAGTACTCAGATTCCTAGAATGTGAGGTTGTTACCCGATGATCAATTAACCCTTACCAGAGTCTAATTCTACCCATGATATCTCGATTGCCGACGGCACCAAGAACGTATGATTTCAAACTAGATTCGCATAAGAATCAACAATTTACTAACAATCAATCGCACACCATAACAAATAAATCATAAAGATGAAGTTGTTATTATAGAAATAAGGAATTCAAGCATAAAGTCTTACATAACCTTCAACCAAAGATGATCATCAAGAGTTTAGCCACTCTTGGCTTGAATCATCATCCTCACACAAGTTTCAATGTTCATAACAATCAAAAACACAAACCGAATGATTGGAAATTGTCTTCAAGCACCAAGAACACTTAAAATCACCCCTAGAACTGCTGGTAACCGAATGGGAATGATTGGCATTGAAAAGACACCATAAAACTGCATTAAAAGGTGGAAGTTACACATTTACGCAGGTCAGCGCCGTAAGCTACGGTGGCCACCGTAGCTTACGGTGGCTTGGAATGGCTTACGGTGGCTTTAAACTGTCATACGGTGACAAAAAGTGCTAGTCGGCTATTGTAGGATCGTTTGCAGACCCGAACGAGTCGTTCAGAGGTTGTCTCTTGTGTTTCAGATGCGGAATAATAAGAAATACAAGTAGATATAGCTTGTTCTTCCTCCTAACTGCTTGTTTTATTGATTTGAAACGTTTTACAGCGCAATCGTCACACCGGCAGAGCTTCGGCGTGGAATTCAACAAAATGACTTTAATGAACCGCTCGAACAACCCCTATATATAGGCAGTTGGGTCCGCTTATGTGTCACATGACCATAAAAGCGGACCAGACATGTCCACATAAGCGGACCAGCCTGCCAAATAAGCGATCCTAACACCCTATGTCCATATGAGCGGTCCTAGCATATAAAACCTATACAGACTCCTGTTTTCTCGTATTTCGTGCCCTATGCTATACAATATGATGTAAGACCTGATCCTAGACACCTAGACGCAATCAACAGATGCAGTGCACTAACAGACTCCCCCTCAGATGTTGATGGAGTCGCCAACACACCTTGACAGCAAAACTGTGTCTTCACATCTTCAGTCTAGATCAGTCTCTGGGCTTTCTCTTCTTTCAATCTTCAGACTCCCCTTCTCAATTTACTGGCATTATTTTGTCCTTCAGTAACATCTTCAGGATCGTTGTCTGATCTTCACAGGCTTGCAGAATCTATCAACCTGACTCTAGCAGAGGTTTTCAGAATTGATTTCCAGGATCGAAACTTGACTCTCCTTCAACAGAGATCTTCAGAATAACGAAACCTGGTGACCTGCACAATCTCAACCCTGAAATAAATTTCTTTCATACCAACACTTGACTCCTCTCATATGCACTAAACAAACATATAATTTCAACAACTCAAATTCTCTCATATCTCTATGATGAACCACTTGAAGAAGGTTAGATTTAATGAAAACAATTAGATTTACACAAACACTCCCCCTCAAATGCTTCTCATCATGTTTAGCACTCGGAATTTTGAAAATTAGTTTTCCAACGTCAGCTGTCGAAAATCTTTTTAACATTTTCAAAATTTAGCTAAAACACACTAAAATCTTTTTGAATTTTTCTGAGAGATATTTCCTGACACCATTTGTAAACAAAAACATATGGAAATATAATATTTATGGAAAATATTTTTGTGAGTTTGTACAAGAGGATCATATCAGCTAATGAGACCTATCACAAACACCGTTAAGCTTGATTACATTTTAAGCTTTAAACAATTTACCTAGATTGTCAGTATGTTTGTCCTCTTAAATTCTCACACAGAATTCAATCGATTCGAGATACGATATTAATGTTTTAGAAACTTAACCTTAAATGTGTATCACTCCACTTGAATATACTCTCGTATCCAGATCCCAGATATTCAGTCTTACAGGTGAGTATACCACAGCTGATATCTGTAGAAGGTAAATGCGAAACCGTGAGAGCTCAGGTCAGAACTTCCGTTCAGCAGAGAGATGACGGCTCGACTTTTGGTGGGTCCCCTTTAGAGGATCTTTTTTACAACAGCAATGACTATCAATTTTATTGTTTAATCAGATTGCTGAGGTCGGCGCTTTTTCAAGCATTTGCAGAAAGTATTATCCGGGGACTAGGTCAGTACTTCCATACAGCAGAAGTCCCGGAATAATACCCCAGATATCACTGAGTATAAAGACCTAGTATCTCAGAATACGGGACCTTTCAAACAAGATTTCAGGGGTTACCCATATATTCAAGAATAGTTACCCACGAATCAAGCAAGTTTGAATTTAGGTTTATATCTCGTTTCAATTTACTAAATGTGCGAAAATCTACTGACACATCCGCAGTAAGATTGTTTATCACATTTTAACTTTACATTTCTTTAGCGTGCCGTGATAGTCCACTGATGTACTATCATTTCCTCTTTTTTCGCAACAAAACTCATTTTCGAATTTTATCATGTTTTTGGCTTTTTCAAATT
Source organism: Helianthus annuus (assembly GCF_002127325.2). Lineage (NCBI taxonomy): Eukaryota > Viridiplantae > Streptophyta > Magnoliopsida > Asterales > Asteraceae > Helianthus > Helianthus annuus. The sequence goes on along the minus strand of NC_035437.2, from coordinate 132,544,759 downwards.
TTCTAATGTTTTTGGATTTTCAAAAATTTCCCTACTCCCCCTAAAATGCAAACACATTTCAAAGAAAATTTGAAAATTTCTAGACTCTAAACTCATTAGAAACATAAAAAAAACAAACTGTACAGAAACTTGACAACTTACATTGAATCACATCAAATCGCCATTCACTAGGCATAAACAATCAGAACTCCCCCTATCACAAACCATTTTCTCATTTAGATTTCAAAACACTTAAGTTTGTTTTAATCGAAATGATTTTTCCGGAAAATGAGTTTGTGTTTACCACTTTTAAGTTTACCACTTATGAAGCATGGGGATATGGTTCATCATCTTGTTTAACAATCTCATATGAATAATAAATCAAGTACAATTTATTGTTCCTGATTTATCATTTGCAGTTCAGAATCACTGTACCACTTGTAAATGTAAATACTTCAAGGTATAACCACAAATACCACTTGTAGGTTTTACTGTAGGAATGAAACATCTACAGAAACCCCTTTACCACTTGTCGAATTATTCAGAAAGATGCCGATTCCTGCTTCTCAATTACCAACCTGGGAGCTCCGGCGTAGTCCTTCAACCTGTAAAATTCAAACACTATTCAAAATCTTTCAAACAAACTTTTTAAACACTAGAATGATGCCGATTCCTGATCCACGATATAAACTTGGGATCTCCGGCATAGTCCTTTGACTATCATGGAAAGCATACATCCATCCAAGTCTTCTCAGACTTGATGGATTTAACTCTTGAGCAGTAGGGTTGTATGTTGCCTTTTTAGTCGCGTAAAAATCTTTAACCCCCTTTGCCCTTCCACTCAACATTTTCCCAAATATCTTTTTAACATTCCCGTTGAATGTTTTCTCGACATCAAAATCTTTTTTCTCATGATAAAACTGATTTGAAATCTCAGTTTTTCCAACTTTCTTCTTAACTTCCTCAAATTTTAGTGACGGAAACTCTTCATCATTCACTAAAATTTTCTTCTCAACTTGTGGCTCTTCTGGCTTTGTGGAACCAGATTCATCGCCGACATTCACTTCATCTTTCTTCGCAACCCACACCTAGTTGTCTTTTCCTTTCTTCTCATATTTGTTCTTCTTTGAACATTCACCAACCTCAAATTTTGAATTCTCAAAAATTTTAGGTCTATTGATTGGTGTGTCAACATCAACAACTTTCTCTTTCAACTTCTGAGAAACTCCCTGTTTTGATTGGACACTTTTTGAGCAATTCCATGCAATGTGACCAGCTTCATTGCATCTATAACAGGTTCTAGTCTCTTTTTGATAACAAATATCAGCTCCATTCTTCTTTCTCTCAGCAAGAAACTCTTTATTAGACTGTCTCCAGAACGGTTTCTGCTGTTCTTCCTCAGCACTTCCACCTGACACAAATTCAGATTTTGTTTTAGAATTTTTCATATTTTTACCATTTTCTGGTGGAACAAAACCAAGACCTTTCTTTTTGTAGCTACGATTCTGGTTAGGTTTCTTTTGAAAACCAGAACCAGGATTGTTGGCCTTTTTCTTATTTAAACGTTGCTGAACTCTAGAAGTATATTTTTTAGGTTTTTCAAAATTTTTCAAAACTTTTAATTCTGGAATATTAACTTCTATAAGTTTGAAAGTTTTGTTTATTAGTTCTGTTTTAATACTCATTATTGGGAACTCTTTATTGTAATATAATTTGTCCGAACCATTCAAAGTATACACAACTTCGAATGTTTCATCATTCAAATATGCCTTTGACAATAAAAATTCTTTACTATAAGACCGTTTATCCGACGAATTTTGACTGTTGATTGACGACTTTGACTTTTCAGATCCAGATTTTGACTCAGACTCCTCATCAGTATCCAACACCTGATCGACCACCTTTTTGATTAGAACAGACTCATGATCAGTATCGGACGAGGTATACGTGACATCTATGTTATCTGGTAAAACGTCAGTTGTGTCGGTTTTAAGCTTTATATTGATTGCTTTTTCCAATTGCTCCTCATTTGGTCTCCTAGGTGAATAACCATCCCAAATCGGAGGCGGACATTTGTTGTAACTAACAGTCGATTTCTTACCACAGTCTTTCTTCTCTTTCAGCTTCTCATCATTGAAAGCTTCCATACCTGCAACAGTTGGGTAAATACGATCAATTAGATAATCAGAACTAGAATAACTTTGCAATAAGCGTCTAATTCTCTAATTCTCTATCTTTTCCGTCTCCAACTCTTGCTTCCACTTAGCACTCTCTTCGATGTAGAAATTGATTGCTTTTTGTTTTGACATTAAAGTTGCATTCAACATTGTCAACGCCTGTTCTCTTTCTGAGTTTGTTGTTTGAAGACCATTTACTGTTTTGTTCAACACATCGTACGATTCCTTCACATAATTGAGGTTGAACAGTAACTGCTCCTTCTTTTTCTCGTACTCAGCTATGATGTCATCTTTTGCTGCACACTCTTTGCAGGCTTCCAGACACTTCTCACATGGCTTGACAACTTCAACAATCTTTTCAACTTCGATTGTTTTGACAACTTCTACCACCTTTTCTACTTCAATCACCTTTTCTTCTTCTTTCACACCCTCAGTAAACTTCTCAGCAACATTCTCAGCGTTTTGAATATCACCTTCAGATTCGGATTGTTGTTCTTTAGCAGCTCGTTTCTCCTTTAGTTTTTCAGCGTTTTGAATATCACCTTCAGATTCGGATTGTTGTTCTTTAGCAACTCGTTTCTCCTTTAGTTTTTCCATTCTTTCTGCAAAATAGAAATGAAAACTTTCAGGAGATAGATGAGTTTTTGCAATATTTATATGTTTTTCTTCCTCATCATCACTGCTGCTGTGATCAGGTGATTGATCAAACTGTACAAACTTATCAGAATCACCATCTGATACATCAGAATCAGTTGGTGTTTTATCAAAAACAACTTCTTTTTCTGGAACATTTTCATTTTGTACATTTTCTTCAAAACTCTGTAAATCTTCATCTGAGCCCTGTAAACCTTCATTTGAACTTTCTGAAACATCCCCAGAATGTTCTGAAAGTTTATCAGTACTGTCTGAACTTTCATCAGATGACACAGACTTTTCATCTTCACTTTTCACAGTCTCTCCAATAGATTTCATCCAAGTAGCGAACAAATCTGGCTCTCGGACGATCTTGGCAATGAAAGCTTTAAACTCTCCCTTCTCATCCACGAACATATCCCAGCTGAAACCTTCTGGTAGTTTCTCATCATCTTGATCGATAATGCGTGCTGCTGTAGCTTCAGATGATATGTAATCACTCCAGCTGAAATCTACCAAACATGCTCTCTTGGGATCTTCAATCTTTCTCCCATGAGCTGTCTGAGATTCTTGGGATTGACCGACTTGCTGATAGATAGCTTTGCGATAGTAGTCATCTTTCCCGAATGGATTTTGCGCTCCACTAGCTTCTCTTCCTTTGCACTCCCGCTTGAAATGGCCTTTCTCCCTGCATCGAAAACAAGTAACTTTAGATTTATCAAAACCTAAAGTTGAAACATGAGCATCTAAAAAGTCATTTCTCCCGGTAATGGTTTTGAATTTCTCAGCCCGACGAAGAACACTTGCAAGACACCATTTGATATCCATGAGTTCCATTTCCTCGGCATCTATTTGATCGTAATCCTCTTTGGTGAGCATAGGATTTCCGATCCGACCAGCAACTAGACCTTCATAGGATAACAAAACTGAACCAAGAAGTGCCATGTGGTCTTTCGCAATGTCTTCAGAGAAACTTTGACCTTCTGGAAGATTAAGAGCTATGTTGCACTGAATCACGTATCCATTTCCGGTTTTAGTGCTCTGAGGCTGAAAGCTTGTATTTGTCTCTTTCGGATTGATACTCGGAAATGATGAAAACCCGCTGCTAATCTTGTTTGAACTCTGATCAGCCTTTTCTGATGAATCTCCAGCACTGAAAGCGGTTTGAATCTTTGGACTTCTTTCAGCTTCAGAAACTGGAATACTACCTTTATAGTATATTTTTACATCCTGTTGACCACTAGGATTATTCATCCTGGCTATCTTCTGTTGTTCCAGATCTTGTCCCTCTAACTTCTCGATAAACTGACCGATTGTTAGTTTGTCATAAACACCCGTGTTTTTTAGTATCATCAAATACGTTCCCCACTCTTTCTGAGGTAACGCATCAGCCAACTTATCAACCCATTCCTCACGACCTTTTTCAACTCCCAACATCGATAACGATCACACCAAGTGACAGTATCTCTCTATTAGCTTTTTAGTATCCTCTCCCGGCAAACTACTAAACAAATCAAATTCTTTCTTAAGCAATGCCTTCTTGCTTTTGATCATACTTTCACTACCCTCGAATTTTACTTTAAGAGCATCCCAAATTGATTTAGCAATTTTGTCGTGCTGTAGCAAAATGAATATGTCTTCTTTAATCGCATGCTGTAGCAGACTGATCATCATTTTCTCTGCTCTGTACATTGCATGTTCTTGTTCTGAGAATTCGGATATTTGTTTAACAACTTGCAATTCTGTTCGAGGCAATGTGTACTTTTCCAATATGCATTCCCACGATCTGAGATGATTTGCCTGAACCCAGTTTTCAAACCGATCCTTCCACCCATAATACTCCTCAATGCTCATCAATTTCGGGTGTTTCTGGGTAGTTCCCATTTCGTTTTCTAGATTCATGGCTTGAGCAATCGCGGCTGGAGTAGTCGATGTAGCAAAAGCGTTGTAAAACTCGGAATCCATCTTGACTCAACACGATTTTCAAGGCAAGTGACAGAAAAGCGGATCAACTTTGCAGATAAGCAAACCAGACAAAACTTTTCGAGAGAACCAGAGAAATCCAAGTAAGCGAACCGGGTGACAGACTAATGAGCGGACCAATCAATTTACCGAATGAGCGAACTCAACTCAAAGTCCGTTCGAGCGGACCAGCAGATAACCAAAAGAGCGAACCAAACTGATCTAAATGAGCGATCCAGAAATTATCTTTGGAGCGGTCCAGAAATGTATACTCGAGCGGTCCAGAAACTGTCTTACGAGCGGTCCAGAAACAAATTTTGAGCGAACCAACTAAAAATTTGTACGAATGAGCGATCCAAAACGTGACCTAAGAGCGGTTCACGATGACGTCACTACGAGCGATCCATATACCGAACATGTTTTGACCCACTAAAACTTCGAATTTTGACACGAAACTTTCCAGGGTTTGTCTCAGTACTATTGCGCACAATTTGTGAAAATTTGAGCGAATTCCGACCGTGAAATCTTCCCGAATCAGTAAAAGAAGGTGTAGAAATGAGAAGAAATGATGAAAAACAGCTACAATCTGCAGAAAACCTCCTCCCAAGCTCTGATACCACTTGTAGGATCGTTTGCAGACCCGAACGAGTCGTTCAGAGGTTGTCTCTTGTGTTTCAGATGCGGAATAATAAGAAATACAAGTAGATATAGCTTGTTCTTCCTCCTAACTGCTTGTTTTATTGATTTGAAACGTTTTACAGCGCAATCGTCACACCGGCAGAGCTTCGGCGTGGAATTCAACAAAATGACTTTAATGAACCGCTCGAACAACCCCTATATATAGGCAGTTGGGTCCGCTTATGTGTCACATGACCATAAAAGCGGACCAGACATGTCCACATAAGCGGACCAGCCTGCCAAATAAGCGATCCTAACACCCTATGTCCATATGAGCGGTCCTAGCATATAAAACCTATACAGACTCCTGTTTTCTCGTATTTCGTGCCCTATGCTATACAATATGATGTAAGACCTGATCCTAGACACCTAGACGCAATCAACAGATGCAGTGCACTAACAACTATCCTCTTAATTCTTAAATTCCAAAAAATGATTTTTTCATTTATTCTCCGTGTTCCTTCCATTTTAAGCTTCCGTTTGTACCGAAACACAAACAACCGTAGTTACCAAGTTCAAACGAATAAACGTGTAAAGCATGGGATTCTAATCTTTTTAAGGCACTTAAGGGTTGTCCTACGGACCTGGATGTACCGAGTAGCGAGACTTATGTGCTTCGTCCTTTACAAGCTCGCGTAAGTTGCCATAAAGTGGGACCCAGATACGCCCCGTTACATAATAGGCGCCGTCTTCCTTGTGTTCTAATCGTTGTCTTGAGCCGCGCAGGGCTTCAGCCCTGTCATTTTCTGGTTTCAATGCTTCTACCTAAGCATCTGGTATCTGTGCAGGAAGACTAGACTGAATAGTAAGTTGTAGTGCTCGTACGCGTCTAGGTGGCGTATCCTTTCGACTGAGAGCGTCAGCCACAACATTGGCTTTTCCTGGATGGTACTTGATGGCGCATTCGTAATCATTCAGTAGTTCGACCCATCGACATTGACGCATGTTCAATTCCTTCTGCTTGAAGATATGCTCGAGACTCCTGTCATCGGTGTAGATGGTGCACTTGGTACCGTACAGGTAATGTCGCCATATCTTAAGCGCAAAAACGACAGCTCCCAGCTCTAAATCATGTGTAGTGTAATTCCGTTCGTGGATCTTAAGTTGGCGCGAAGCATAAGCAATGACTTTATCCCGTTGCATCAATACACAACCAAGACCCTGAATCGATGCGTCGCAGAAGACCACAAAATCGTCTGTGCCCTCTGGCAATGAGAGAATAGGTTCGCTGCAAAGTCTATCCTTTAGATGCTGAAAAGCGGTTTCCTGCGTATTACCCCAACGATAAGTAACACCTTTCCGTGTCAGTAGTGTAAGCGGCTGTGCAATCTTTGAGAAGTCTTTGATGAACCGTCTGTAATAACCCGCCAAACCCAAGAATTGGCGCATTTCCGTCGGTGTACGCGGTGCAGGCCCGTTCCTAATCGAGTCTACCTTGGATGGATCCACATGAATCCCGTCCTTGTTTACCACGTGGCCTAGAAAGTGGACTTCACGAAGCCAGAAGTCGCATTTCGAAAACTTGGCGTATAACTGTTCTGTTCGAAGGAGCTTCAAAATAAGTCGTACATGCTGCTCGTGTTCCTCTTGACTTTTAGAGTAGATCAGGATATCGTCGATGAAGACTATGACAAACTTGTCTAGGTAGGGTTTGCACACTCTGTTCATAAGATCCATAAAGACTGCAGGTGCGTTTGTTAGCCCGAATGGCATGACTAGAAACTCCTAGTGGCCGTAGCGAGTTCGGAATGCTGTTTTGGAGACGTCCTCGTCCCGGACTCTCAGCTGATGGTAACCTGACCTCAGATTAATCTTCGAGTAGTAGCTCGACCCTTGCAACTGGTCGAATAAATCATCAATACGTGGAAGAGGATAGCGGTTCTTCACTGTCACCTTGTTGAGTTCGCGGTAATCTATGCACATCCTGAAGGTACTGTCTTTCTTTTTCACGAATAACACTGGAGCTCCCCAGGGCGATGAGCTAGGACGAATAAAACCCTTATCCAAGAGCTCTTGTAGTTGTTTGGACAGTTCTTCCAGTTCAGTTGGAGCTAAGCGATACGGTGCACGAGCTATTGGTGCTGCTCCTGGAGCTAGTTCAATCTGGAATTCGACCTGGCAATGAGGCGGTAGCCCAGGTAAATCTTCAGGAAACACTTGAGGAAAATCGCGTACAATTGGGATATCCTCTAATCTCTTCTCTTTCGTTGATGCATCAGTAACAAGTGCCAGAATGGCAGTGTGGCCCTTGCGCAAACACTTCTGGGCCTTCAGGAAGGAGATGATGCCAACCACGGCACCACTCTTGTCGCCTTGAACTTCGAGGGGTTCTTTACCAGAACGGGGAATACGAACAATCTTCTCCTTGCATAATATCTCTGCTTGATGTTGGGATAACCAATCCATTCCAATGACGATGTCGAAACTACCCAGAACTATAGGAATGAGATCATTGGAGAAAGTCTGACCGGCTAAGACGATGTTACAACCTTTGACTACGTGTGTGGCCTCTAGACTTTACCATTGCATAACTCTACGACATGTTTGGTGTTTAAGAGCGTTGGTGTACGTTTTAACATTTGACTAACTTTTAGAGATACGTAACTGGTATCCGCACCCGAATCAAATAAAACAGTAACATAAAAGTCGTCGAGAAGAAACTTACCCATAACCACGTTAGGATCATTCCTCGCATCACCCTGCCCTAGCACAAACACACGACCCCTAGCGTCGTTGCCATTATTGTTTTCCCCGTTGTTGTTCCCATTGCCCGGATTATTGTTGTTGTTGTCTGGTTCTGGTTTAACTGGGGGCAGTCACGTTTGAAGTGGCCTTCAGCGCCATATTGATAGCATCCCCTGTTGCCTCGCTGTTGTTGCTGCTGCTGGTTTTGTGGAGCAGGTGGTTGTTGCTGATTCTGATTCGCAGGTCGTGAGCTCCTGCAATCTTTAGCCTCATGACCCATCTTGAGGCACCGCTGACAACGACTCTTGTTGCACTGGCCGTTGTGGTGCTTGTTGCAAGTATTGCACCTTGGGAGGTTTCCTCGATATCCACCCTGTCTTTGATTGCCCGAAGATTGCTGACCAGGGCTCTGGTAGTTATCAGTCTTTCGCTGCTGAACCTGAGACTGAGCTGTAGCTGAACCCTTGCTGGAATCCCCATCCCATTTCCGCTTGTTGTCACTGGGAGTAGCGGAAGTAGTAGCATCGGTAGCACTGATACGTTTAGGTAGCCTGTTCTGTTCCACTGCCTGATCTGTGAGGCGATGAGCAAGACGTTGAATATCCTGGATATTATCAAGGTTGGCCGATGTCACATGGCTTTGAATTTCTGGTGCTAGCCCTTTGAGATACAACTCAATACGCTTGATAGGAGGGTCCACCATAGTTGGACACAGGATGGCCAGCTCGTTTGACCGTTTAGTATATGCCTCAATTTCTGACCCCGTCATTTTCAAATGAAAGAACTCCACTTCTAACTTGTGGATGTCATCACGTGTGCAGTATTCCCGTTTGATCAGTTCCTTGAAATCATTCCAAGGGGTGGCGTTAGCAGCTGCCAACCTAAAATCTGAACTTGCGCATTCCACCAAGTCAGCGCAATACCTTCTAGAGTACCAGTGGCGTACTTCACCCTGCGAGCCTCAGGGCATTCACACATCTCAAATACGGACTCGAGCTTTTCAAACCAATGGAGGAGTCCAACTGCTCCTTCAGTGCCACTGAATGTGCTAGGATGACAGTCCATGAAATTCTTGAAAGTGCAAATAGGTGGTTGAGCGTGTTGACCTGTTGTGTTATAAGAACAAGACCAGGTTAAACACAAGAGTTGGTTTAGGAGTGTAGGATCTAAGGATCCTAGTGTGAGTTACGACTGCAGGGTATACCTCCTGCTTGTGCGGTTGCAAGTGCCGCAGCAACTTGTTCATTAATGAGAGCCGTCAACTGGGCTTGAGTCATGTTAATGCGTCCAGGCATGATCTTCATAGAAAAGGTAACATAAGTGAGAGAGGTTCGCGAAAAGTGCGATGACAGAAGAGAGTAAGCACACAAGTGTTCTCAAGCAATAGTTGTTACGTTTATCTAAGCATACCACGAGCAAAGTTCTATGTAATCTAGCAAGTAGGCAATGTAAACATGAATAGGAGTACCTAGTGTGTTGAGTCTTGCACGTGGAGCGAAGCGTCGTTGTGGATCGTTGAGCACTGTATAGGTTATAGTCTGGTTTTAATAAAAACGTTTTCCCCTTATTAAAACCAAGTTCTCTATAACCAATGGCTCTGATACCAATCTGTCACACCCCCAAAATCCACACGCGGAGTATCACCGCTTGGAGGCATGACTGACCAGGATCAAGCCACCAATCATATTGAACAATGTAAATAGTAAATGTAATTCAACCAAACCAAACCAATATGAAAGGTTTTCAAGACGTAAGTATTCTCAATGTTTAGCGGAAGCATAAATGTAAACCCAAGATAAGTATAAAGTTTGAAATGTCATAAATGTTTAACAACGCATCCATGATCCATGTCCACAACGACCGTGCCTCCCTGTGCAAGCTCCATGTGTACCTAACGACCTGCAAGGCATGTAACAGAGAGCCAACAACTAGTTGAGCGAGTTCACAGTTGGTTGTTTAGTTATAGTGTTTGTTTCGTAAATCGTATTGTTTAATAAGCCAAGTATCGTATTTATTTGTATCGCGGCCCTCCAGGCATGTTTGCGAAGATTAGTGGGAGTTTCCCATGTATTCTAGACTAGTTATATTTTGTATCGCGGCCCTCTAGGCATGTGTGCGAAGTTTAGTATTAGTATCGCAGCCATTCCAGGCATGTGTGCGAAGATTCGTATTCGTATCGCGGCCGTTCCAGGCATGTGTGCGAAGAGTAGTATTTGTATCACTAGTCTAGCAGTATCTATAAGTGACCTTCCCCTAGCGAGGTCAGTGATCCGTAATTCCCAATAACAATGTAAGTGCAAGTAATCATTCAATCCCATTCCCTACCCCGGGAATCCCATGCCTTGGTAAGAGTGTGAACTCACCTTGGTTTGCTCGGTATGCTAAGGTATGCTCACAGTTAATCAATCAAGTCCTAGAGTACGCACGTATACATAATCAGTTTATATCCACTAAGTCCATGTAAGCATATACAATCACAGTAGTATTAGATTAGCAATCACGAATAACATAAGGCACATCTTCAAGTTCATACAAGTCATGCATATCATCTAACAGCAGTTGATAAATCAAGTTAACTTCTAACAGAATTTAACCAGGTTACTGTGCAGATTACCCATTCGGCGAAACACCCCCCCTGTTTCGCCGTGAACCCTCTCCGACGAAACATCCCTTTGTTTCGTCGTGATGTCTTCGGCGAAACACACTTGATTCGCCGTGTTTGTTTCGTCGTTAAGTGGTTTCGGCGAAACACATTTGTTTCGCCATATTAGTTTCGTCGGTATCAGTTACGTCGCATCACAGTTAATTACAGAAAACCCTAATCATTGCTAACAGCAGTCATCAGCATCATCGATCATATAGAAATCAAACAGCACAGAAATCATCATAACTTAATCATCCTCAACCTAACCACCGGTTGCTACCAGATCATTGGCAAACATAAGACTCTAACATGTATTCGTTTAATCAATGAGAGGTATATGACAACATGATTAGCAAACATCAAACCGACATGAACATTATTAAAACCAGTTCTACCAATCACTAATACCCATCAATCCGGACCTATTTATTAGAATCCCTAAATCAACATCATGTTTCGTACAAAGTTATGTAACCGATTAATCATGTATAACGAAATCAAGATCATTAGACCCACATACTCATATCCGTTCCAAAAATCAAGCATATACACAAACATATATAGAGAAATCAAGGAATCAAGAAACCGATTTAACGAACACGCACTAACCGAGATAGATGAAATGATTGTTTGATCACTAAAGAGGCTTGGGGAACACACACGACTGTTGTCACACTTGGGAGGGAGTTCTAGGGTTTCTGATTGCTAAAGGTGTGAAACTGAACCCGTTTCACGTAGATATACATGAAACAGCGTAATGGGCCCTTAATGGGCTTCGGCGAATCGTGGGCTGGCGAAACAGCTTGTTTCGTCGAGATGTGTGACGAAACACATACCTGTTTCGTCGTGTGGGTTATGGCGAAACACACTTGTGTTTCGTCGGGTTGTATATGACGAATGGCACTTGCTTCGTCGAGCTTATACAAGGCTTAAATGGTTTAAGTGTTTTCAAACAGTCTACATGTTAAATCACCAAACATACATATGCAACAATCTCAATACGTCTTATCATGTCATAACGTGTACAGTTACAAAGCAAACAAGTCATATAAGTAAACAATTAACAGCTAACGTGCAATAAATGCGAAACCGGAATCTTGGAAACTCGAGTTGTCACATATAATACGGAAACAATATATCTCCTAAATATAATACGAAAACAATATTTAAACGAGATAAAATTTTAATCGAAAGAATAATATTTAAAAAAGTAATATGTTAAAAACATTATAATATTTAATTGATAGAATCTATTTAAAGAGCCGATAGAATCTTTATAGTATAAAAAACAAAACTTTTTTTAAAACCAAAAAAATTTTCGCTAAAAAAACACACCTTCAAAAACTATCAAAAAAACCACACCAAAACCCACCAAAACACCCTTCTTTCAACCAAAAAAAAACACCCAACGCCTGGACACCTCGTATAGGCCTGTACGAGGCGTCTAGGGTTTCATAAACTTTGTGCCTGAAATAACCTGAAGACCTCCTTGAATTCAGTGCCTAGACTCCTCGTATAGCCCTATACGAGGCGTCTAGGGCACAAAAAGTGTCCAAATAGTGTCAGAGGATGTGTGGATAGATCGAGCCTTAGAGCATTCACATCCAATCCATCAAATTATATATACATTCCACTAAAAAACAACTCCTATATCAATATATTTTCACTAAAAACAAATACTTTTTCTCTCCATTCAATTAAATAATATTATCATTACATTTTTCTCTAACTTCCACTCACAACCACTTTCAAAATATATTAAAAAATTATAACGGGTGAACAGTGTCCCCCCAAATATAAAGATGAACAGTAACATTTTCTCTCTCCTCTACTCACAACCACTTTTTATACCCTTTATAATATAAAAACCCCTCCTCACATAATTTGATGGTTAGGATGTGAATACTCTTACATAATAATAATAGCTTTACAACGGACAAGAAACCCTAGCTAACATTAGTGATCGGTATTGTTTGGTAGGTTGCAAGTGGAATTGAGAAAGTGACCGTTGTAGCATTGATAGCCATGACAGAAGCCTTTTAGCTTGGTTAAAAGAAAAATCCAAGCTACAAATAGAAGGCAAAGATTACTTGTGAGTTTGCATATCCTCGAAGAAAATTGTTGTCATATACATTGCCTATATCTGTCAATAAGTGTTATTTTTTTCAACTGGACCAAGTTAATTAATTAGACCAAGTAACCGATACGTTGGCTCAAGCGTATTCATGAATTGTATTCAAACGTAAGAAAAGAAACGAAGACCTTTTCGTATGCTAGAGTTTCCACAGCCTCAAAACAGAACTTAAACAAAACCCATGATCATGTATTAATTACTTATAATAGTTTTAACGTATTAATAGGATAAACATTACTATGAAGGCGGCTATTTACGTCTGAAATTTAACTACAGACAAGAAACCCTAGCTAACAATCGTGACCGGAAAATCGGTTGGTACGTTGCGAGGGGAATTGTGACAGTGACCATTCTAGAAGCTTCAATTAATTAAAAGAAAAACCATTCTAGCTAGCTTCTTAGCTTAGCTTGGCTAATTAATAGAAGGCAAAGATTGTGACTTGTGAGTTGAAATGTCCTCGAAGAATTTTAGATTTTGGCTTATATATTCAGATTTTAAATGGAAGTTTTGTCAGTAACTGTTATTTTTTCCAACCAAAACAAGTTAGACCAAGTAAGTGACAAGTTGGCGCTAGCGTATTCAGAAGTTTTGTATTCAAACCTAGGAAGAGATGACGAAGACCTTCTCCAATGCTAGAGTTTCCACAGGCTCAAAACTGCCTTCCACAGTTCCACGTCGGCTGACTGGAGGAATTTTCGTGGGGTTTCCCTCTCGCTTCCCTTTCGAATCTCACATAATATCGAAGGCGGAGCCTCACTCTCTCGTCTCTCCCTCCACGTCACCTTGGATCCTCATGGTCTATCGTTTAGGAAGAATATCGGTCTAAAATCCTTGGAGGAACCACACATTATATTTATAATTTAGCACAATACATGACCAAGTTGATAATTATATATATATATATATATACACATTTCTCATGGTCTATGGATTAGAAGAATATCGGTTTAATAGTCCCTAGAGGAACCACACATTTTTTTTTTATAAAATAGATTTAAATGGGAAATTAGACCTTATTGAGAAGAGTCTAAGTCATTGAGTCATATTTATAAATTAGTACAATACATGACCAAGTTGATAAACATATATGTAATTATAATTGTAATTGTAATCAAGTTGAGCATATAAAGAAACCAGCAAGTTGCAAGATAATTCCACGGATATTGTTAATATATATACACCCATTGAGAAGAAGTTTATTCATCCTTATTTCATCATGTATTTGCCCTTCCTATATCTCTTCCCTTTGGTTACACTCTCTTATTCTCTGCATGCTGCTACGGTTTCTTCTTCACAAAGTGTTTTAGCCCAAGGCTCATCACTCTCTATTGAAAAGAAAGACCACTTAGTTTCACCAAATGGCCTTTTCACAGCAGGTTTTCACCAAATTGGGCAAAATGCTTATTGCTTCGCGATATGGTTTACGCAGCCCTTGATAGACGGAAACCACACATTGGTTTGGATGGCAAATAGAGATGAACCCGTCAACGGAAAGCGCTCCAAGTTTTCGTTGGGAAAAAATGGAAATCTTGTTCTAACGGATGCTGGCCAAATATTTTGGACAAGTAACACAAATTCAAAGTTTCCTGTGGAACTTAAACTACTTGATTCGGGTAACCTTGTTCTTACCCACATAGACAGTACGTCATATATTTGGCAAAGCTTTAGTTCTCCCACTAACACCATACTTCCCAATCAGCCTTTTACCAAAGATACTTCTCTTACATCTTTAAGAAGTTTAACAAACTTTTCTTCTGGGTTTTATAAACTTTATTTCGATAATGACAACGTAATCAAACTTCTGTACAACAGAGATGAAGTCACCAGTGTCTTTTGGCCTAGCCCTTGGTTACTACCAACGTTAGCAGGAAGGTCCACTTACAACAATAGTAGATTTGCTTCGCTTGATTCGAAAGGCCGTTTCTGGTCTTCGGATAGTTTTACTTTTCTTACCAGCGATTACGGCAAAACACTTCAAAGAAGACTGACGCTTGATGTTGATGGTAATGTTAGAGTTTACACACTTAACAAAAGAAGGTGGATTGTTTCATGGCAAGCTTTTTCAAAAACATGTGACGTTCATGGGATTTGTGGTCCAAACAGCCTTTGTACCTACAATCCGGAAACGGGTAGGACATGTTCGTGTATGCATGGGTACAAGGCGAAGAACCACTCAGATTTGTCTTTTGGGTGTGAACCTACGTTTGATCTTACTAAACATCCTGAAAATTTTGACTTCATAAGGCTCCCTTCCGTCGAATTTTACGGATTTGATTCTCTGTACATATCACGTTCTAATTTCAGTGAATGCCAGAAAGCCTGCTTGGATGATCCCAACTGTAAAGCCTTCCAATTCAACTCTGACCAAGGAAATGCCGCTAATTTTCTCTGTTATGTCAAGACTTTGTTGTACAATGGCATCTACATGAATGGTACACCTTTCATTACTTATCTTAAGCTTCCTAAGACTAATGTATTATCATATAATCAAAAGGTTGCAAATGAGTCAAAATTGGAATGCTCAACTTCCATAATAAAGCTAAAACGACCATATGATATAAAACATGCAAACGGGTCCCTCAAGTTCATGTTTTGGTTTAGCATCATCCTAGGTGGAATTGAAGTCTTATGCTTTCTATTCTTTTACCATATCACCAAAAAACCTTCAAGAAAAACCACTCAAGCCTACCTTGCAACTGCTACTGGATTCAAAAGATTCACATATGTTGAAATAGTGAAAGCTTCTCGTAAATTTAGCGAGGAGATTGGGCAAGGTGGTGGTGGTATTGTGTACAAAGGAAAACTTCCAGACAATCGAGTGGTGGCGATTAAGGTACTCCACGATGCGATCCAAGGAGAGGCAGAATTTCTAGCAGAGATGAGCACAATTGGAAGAATAAACCATAAGAACTTGATAGAAATATATGGTTATTGTGCTGAGGGAAAACATAGGATCTTGGTGTATGAGTATATGGAGAATGGCTCATTGGCTCGTAACTTGTTAGGTGCTAGCCAGCTTGGTTGGCAGAAGCGATATGAAATTGCAATTGGTGTGGCAAAAGGGCTAGCTTATTTACATGAAGATTGCTTGGAGTGGGTTTTGCATTGTGATGTTAAACCACATAACATATTGCTAGATGCTGATCATAATCCAAAGGTGGCTGACTTTGGCTTGTCTAAGTTATTCCATCAAGATGTAAAAGAAGATTCCAAAGTTTCAAAAATAAGAGGGACTAGAGGGTATATAGCTCCAGAATGGGTGTTTAATCTTCCAATTACTTCGAAAGTGGATGTTTATAGCTATGGAATGGTAGTGCTTGAGATGATAACAGGACGAAGTCCCACATGTGATCAAACAACCTATTATGACGAGATTGTTGAGCAAAAGAGGCTAGTAGATTGGGTGAGGGAGAAGGTCCACGAGGCTCACGGAAATTTGACAACAACACAACTCATGGAGATATTGGATCCTAAGTTGAATCAAGAATTTGAACATGTTCAAATGAAAAATCTTCTTAGAGTGGCTCTACAATGTGTTGAGGAAGACAAAGATGCTAGACCAACCATGAGCGAGGTTGTGAAGATTCTTCTCGACTTGGGCATAGACTGTTAGCTAGAGTCATACTCATGGCTAACTAATTATGCATTTTTTCTTCTTTAAAATATGAGTTGAGACGAGTTCTATTTCTTCAAAGCATCAAGTGGTCAAACAATTATGATAAAAGCATTATAAAACATTATAGAACATTTGGTGAGATGGCTTTCGAATTTAAGTTATTTTCTTGCTTTCGTAGCTTTTTGTAATATATTTTGAATAGATATTATGCAAGGAATAAACACATCTTTAACAAGATTCATATCTTTTTCCTTTTCATAGTTACTTTAACTTGAATTTATTAGTTGGGCTACTTTAACTTAAAGATGGAACAAGGGTTACCAATAACAGTTTGATGTAGGTTTTTTATATTCTTTTAAATAATATTAATTTATGTTCTTTGGTTAGCGTTTGGGACTAGTTGCAATATTCATGGGGAGTTTATAAATCTAACTGACTATTAGGGCTGACACTTTTACACAAATACATGAAACGAACCTATACGAAGTTAACAGGTATCGTGTATGACCTTAACAGGTACCGTGTACCAAACAGGTAGACACGAGATTACCTGTTAATTTTCGTGTATAAACAGGTTAAATACATGTTTACATGTTAATACCCGTTAGTACACGATAAGAAATTAAATTAAATAAAACTCATTAGCCATGTGCGTGTGGGTTCCTTAATTCCTTTCTATTTTCATTCATCATTCAATTGAAAAAAATAAATAAATAAAATAAAACCCTAAACTCCCTCCGTAACTCTCAGATAGCATGTCGTGTTCGTGTTTTTGTTCGTGTTAACAGGTATTAACATGTAATTTTTGTGTATAACAGTCGTGTTAACATGTATTAACAAGTAATTTTCGTGTATATCGTGTCGTGTTCATGTTCGTGTTTGAAAAAAAGGATATGATAAGTTATCGTGTCGTGTTCGTGTATGGGATTTCGTGTATCGTGTCTTATCGTGTCCGGGTATGCACGATATGCCAGCCCTACTGACTATACTTCAATTTTGTTGGCCGTAACGAAATATGCACGGGTACGATTTTTAGTAAGAGACTAAATTCATAAAATTTACGAAACATAAACAAAATTCGTAATTTGAATTAACTGGATTCTCTTGACGTGTCTTGACGTGCAATTCTCTCAATGTTTTTTTATTATTTTTTTACAGTTAGAAACTTAAAATTCATATACTGATTGATAGAGGCTACTTAATTTTAATACATACTATTGTTTGAGTGGGCTTGCAAACTTAATTCCGAAAAAATGCTCTCTAGAATCTGAATAGTCTCTCCGCCATCACCGCACCTTGCTCAAACACTGTATAACAGCCTGTGATTGTTCCAGCGGAATCTTTTTCTGCCGTTCATAACGAGATTGTTAGCAGAGTATTGAGCTTTGTCGGTTTACTGGCAATTATTTCTTTCGTGTCTTTTTTCTCCGGCTTCTTCCTCGTCCATCCCAGCCCTTGATTGCTTAGCAAGTCTGATATCGGTCGCGTCTATTCATATAGCTCAGCTAGATTGTTTGGAATCTTGTTAACCTTATAAAGTGCTGGTTCTCGATGGGACGTGGAGGCAGGAGAGGTCAAGTCTTCAGACAAGACCTGTCTTCGTTGCATGATTTATGTAACAGAAAGGAGTTAGAGCAACATGATCAAGGGTAACCACTACCAGAAAGAAGACAGGTGGTACACGGTGCTTAGTAAGAAGGAGGCAAGACAGGAAAAGGTGTTTATTAACAGGGAATATAGGCTGCGAAACACTATGTCCTTCTTCATTTCTAACCTCCCCGATACGTGCAATCGGGCTATGTTGAGACAAGCTTTCGAACATTTCGATAATTTGGAGGATGTCTTTGTTCCCTTCAAGAAGGATCGTGCCAGGAATAAGTTTGGCTTTCTAAAACTATCAAAAACAGATAGCAGACAACACTCGCGCGCCCAAAGGAAATCATAAATCCTTGCGCTTTCCTCCATAAAGAAAAGGATGAAATTCCTGAGATAAACACCCCCCGCTGAATAAATACCCAGACTTGGGATTTATTTAAGCTGACTCCACACGATAAGGAGTCACACCAGATTACAGCAGTAATCTTCTAGAAGGACCCAATCGTGCACCACCAGACGGTTATAACCGTCTGGCCACGTGTCACCATCCCAGACTCCTTTGAAGTCAGAATGATAGCATGCAATTGGAGAGAAACCTCCACTTGATCACTTTCCACGTGGCAAACCCCTAGCCATAGATCTAAATCACGATCCGTGTGCACTCACGTCGGATCAACAAACTTAACGGAAGGAAATGTAACCGCTTACGGGGTTAGCATCTTCCGTTAACTTTTCACCAACAGGTTTTCCCGCCCAAAACTCTCGGCTATAAATATGAGAACAATTCAGGTATGAAATTCAAGTTACACACACTTCTTCAATACTTCTTCTTCTTCTTCATAAACACATACTTATTCTCACGCCGGAGTCGGGTCAAGGAGAGAACCCCTTTCTCCCCTTGACGAGGCTAACAGTGCTTTGTTTTGCAGAGTTTATCGGAGAAGTAGATCGGCAACGACGAATCAAACGAGAGAGAACAAACCCCTTTATGCAGATCCAAACCCCCTAGATATTTCGATCCCGGTCGTTTATCTAGTGTTTCTTCATTGGCGCCCACCGTTTTTTCTCTGTTTCATCCATTTTTCTCTCGTTTTTTCGACTCACTTCGTTGATTCCATTTGCATATGGATGAAACATCAGCTCATCGACAAACCGGCCCTCGACCAAATTTTGTTAAAAACGTCCAACCTGAAGGAATTCCGGAAGATGTTTCCGATGATAATGAGGTTCAATCCAATCGAGTAAACGATCCTGTCACTCCAGGACTGCTACCAGCAGACCCTGTTCACTCAATTTTACCACCAGGAGAAACTCCAATCTCCTGGTACGTCAGGTCTCAAGGGGCACTAAATGCAGTATACACACAGCTGTGTGCACAAACTGCACCCCTAACCCAATCACGAAGGCCAAGATCTCGTGCTCATGCTTCCCAGCGGGAAGAACCATCTTACGAGAATACAGAAGTCTACTCTAGATCTACATCAAGGAATGAGTACACTCAGTCAGGAAGTCATCAGAGAGAGTATCACGGTGAACTACACCCCCACCGTAGACAATCAGTTCATACTAGGTTGGGTCCTCAACGAAACACACACACCGATGAATCTGACCCAACCTATCGCGTAAGTGAAAATACCAGTGTGTAGTCGCTTGCAGCCCAATTACAACAAATGCAGACCTCGTGCGGTTTACAACCCTGAGGCCGAGCATAATTACGATTTGATTTACCGCCCTGCGGAAGCAGCGGAAAATTCGAAATTCATCATGGAAATCGCTCTCGCGCCACTTGAGAAAGCGAAATTACCATCTAATGTGGGAAAGTTCAACGGGTTGATAGACCCAGATGATCATTTGAGAGTGTTTACAAGCGCAGGGTTGGTTGGGGGCTGGACCTTACCATTATGGTGTCACCTATTCGTACAGACCCTAACCGGCGCAGCAAGAATTTGGTTCGATAACTTACTAGTCGGGGAAATCTCATCGTGGAAAGATCTGCGCGAAAAATTTCTGACTCATTTCAGTCAACAACGACGATCTATCCGAGACACGTCAGATGTAATGAACATTTGGTGCCATGACGACGAAAGCCTGGAGGACTTTATCACCCGATATAACAAAGAAGTACTAGAGATCAGAGGAGTCCACGAACAACTGATTCGCGCGCAGTTCAAATATGCGGTCAGATGTGATGATATGATCAAAGTCCTGTCTGGGACAGAAGGCCTCCCGAAGAGCTGGGAGAAAGTGATGGCAGCAGCTAAAGTTTACGCACAAACAGAAAAGAACCTTACCACTAATAGGCCGCCACCACCACATAACCGACCCTCCGACTTAGGCTCAAATGGCGGAAAGAAATTCAAGAAAGGATGGGGCGATTCTGGCTTGGGAAACCAGTCATCTGAGGATGCTCGGACAATGATCAATAAACTCTCCGCGCAGAGGGAAAGCAAACAGGAGAACAGGGAGAGGCAGTGGACTCCCTTAACTAAAACCCCCGCGGAAGTTTTGAGCACTGAAGATTATCACTTCAAACCACCGATCCCCATGAAAAACAAGCGTGGACAAGACCCAGCCCAGTATTGCGAATATCATAAGGACAATGGCCAAACCACCAACAATTGCATTTCCTTACGCACCTAGATTGAGAAAGCCCTTAAAAGCGGCGAGCTCACACATCTGCTAATAAACGTGCGGAAGGAAATAAAGCAGATAAATCGAGGCGAGGAAGGCCCGAGCAAAAGAACGAAAAACTAAGAAGAAAACTCTAGGATCTTCGCGCAGGAAGACACGATTCATCAAGACAAAGCGGGAAAATAGAGTAAGTTAAGTCTCATATATTTATTAGAAAAGCTTTGTAATGGCCCATGTGCCCTATCCAGAAATAAACAGCAAAGTTTCTTTATCATTCTTATGTTTTTTCTTACAAAGTGCATGCAATTTCTTTTAGTAAAAGCAAGAGCATTATGGTAATTACAAAACGAAGCCTCATGAATGGTCAAACGACCACAAGTTCACACATGAGCTTAATACCAACTTCATTTGCCTTACTTAATAAAAAGTAATTGTATTCATGCAAAATATTGTAAACTAAAAAACATGACATACCATTTTCGGCGTACAAACAAGCCTTAAAAACTATCAAACATGGCAGTGTTTTAGTTACTTGCACAGCAGCGCACCAAAAAAAGCAAGGGAGACAAAATCCCAAATACTACAGAAAATTATTCAATACAATTTCAAGAGAATACTACGCTAAATCTTCACCCTCATCCGGAAAGATTTCCTTTAATTGCGCCACGTGATCGTCAGATTGCAGCGCCACATTTATAAGATCCATATCTGGAAGTTGTAAGTTGTTGAATTCCGCCTTCAAAGCTGTAAACGCAGCATCGGTGTTAACACCATAAGTCGCGGACTTGCTAGTATCCCAATCAACCTTCAAAGCGCTATTCACGTGCTGAGAACACTCAGTATAACCTTGGGAATACCCATCCTTCCGCGCGGAAACTTCCAGACGCGCTACAGTCTTATCCAGCTCTTCCGAATTCAACACGGACTCAGCAACCTGCAAAACGAAAGGTAAATAAAAGAAAGGTCCAAAGCAGAACCATAAAAAGAGAAAAGTAACTTACACAAGCAATCCCACGCTCTTTCAACCACAACATATCATTCTTCAAGGGCTCCAATTCACTCTCTATTGTGGCCCGCGCTGTTTCAGAAGCTTCTAATTTTTCTTCAAAACGGCGCGAGATCTCGGTTTTCTCGGAACGCGCAAGTTCCAGATCTCTCTTGAGTTGTTCCTGATTAGAAAGCAAAGCAGTAAGTTCTTCCACCTCTTTATCTCTAAGAGCAAGAGTGGCGCAAGTCTGTACCTCTCGTTGCTCACTACGCTCCCTATGGGAATGCGCCTCTACTAGTGCACCCTCTACATCAGCCTTCTCCTTTTTCAACCTTTCAATTTCCGCATCCTGCTTTTTCAACTTCTCAACCTCAGCCTTGAGATTATTAATAGCAGTACGGAGGTTCATCTTCTCAGAGTTATCTTTTTCACATATTTTCTTCCAGGTCTTGCGTTCTTCGGAAAGGAGGGCAGCTTCAGCTTCCGCTTTCCTTTTCCAACCGGTAACAGACCATTCCTCGGTCTTCCGATCAGCTTCAAACTTGGCTCGATCAGCTTCCAATTTAGCTTTCAACTGAGTAATCCGATTTCATCCACAGCAAATTTCTTCTTCGATACCTGGAAAGCATCCCACTCCTTGTGCATACTGTGCCATTAGCGCACTATACGATGAGTGGTCGATGCATGAGAGGCAGCTTCCTCAAGGTAGGCATGATAAGTTTGCTCGTGGGAACGACTTTCTTGAAATTTGATCTCCCCAAGGGGAAATACCCCCTGTAACCAATCCCGGCACACGTGCCAATCCGAGAAGGTGTCACCCTTCTTCAAATTCCAAACCCGGGCATGAAGCTCGGAAGCGTCTTTCTCCGAATAAGTTCGGTAATAATAATCCCCCAGGGTTTCCTCTGGACGGATTGGAGAATGTTCGCAGCACCAGAAAACGAGCCTTGCTCCTCCACATTAACCTTCTCAACACGCTCAGGTAAAACATTAGAAGGTTCGGGAGAAAAGGTTGAAGCAGGAGTCTCCTCAACAATTTTTTCTTTCTCCAAGTTGTGAGCAATAGTTTCAGAAGCTTGTGGATTATCAATACCATCCACAACTTCTGGATTAACAACCTTTTCAGTTTCCACAGCAACATCAACAGGCTTCTCAACCTCAACAGTCTTCTTCACACCACTATCAACAACCTCCGTAGGCTCTAACTGATCAGCAACAGGAGCGCGCGGAGGCGAAGGTGGGAGCTCTTCATTAACCACAGGTTGCGACTCCGTGGGAACAGGAGAAACGGGGGTTTCTGAAAAACAATAAAGCCTGTAAATATCTAATTTGTATAAGGAAAAGAAGCAAGGGTAACATTTACCAGGAGCGGACTCAGAAATAAAAGCATCCAGATTGCCTTTCCTGGTAATTTTCTTTCTCTAGAGTTCAGGACTGGACTCTAAGTCAATGGGATCATCTGGGTTGGATGGAGGGATATCAGCAGAATCTCTCGGTTTGGATTTCGGCCTCCTAATGGTAACTGCAGGTGCAAGACCCTCCAAAGAGTCAGAAACTACCACATAATCACACCAGGAGTCAGAGGAACGGCGCGTACCATTCTTCTCTCCTCCAACATTTTTGACTTTGGAAGGCTGACTCTTTACAGTTTCACTCTTTTTAGGCGCAACATTACCGGTCGTCGCGCGTTTCTTCTTCTCAGGGCCTACGTCCAGGTTCAACAACTCACCTATGGAAGCGCAAAAAAACAATTTACTCAGAAGCACAACAGGAAGAAAAGCGAACAGTAAACCAATATGCACATAGCTTACCAGCGCCAGTAGCAGGCTGAGCAGACAAATCCACGTCCCGCGGAAGAACAAAATTTTTTCACAATTGCATTGTACCAAAGCTCTTCATCAGGTTTCTTTTTAATAGTACCCATCTTTCCGCCTTCTCTCTTGAATGCGACAACATACAGCGAAACAACCCCAATCTTATCATGACCATCCTCCGTGTACACCGGCTTATCATCACGGTCCATTTTCCAATTCAAGCTCATACTGGCACCGACAAGGGCCTTCTCCGGCAGGGCAATGTTGGGAACATCCTTAAGATCTTGATACCAGTTCTCGTCAACAGGGGTCTGGATTGTTTCAGTAGGAACATCTTCCTTTCCCCGTAAAACCATCCTCACCGGAATCACCCCTGCCTTGATAAAGAAGAATTTTTGCTTCCAATCATGGAAGGATTTGGGAGGGTGCTGCAAAATATTTTTTGCAGACGCTCTCTGAACAAACGAATAAAACCCTTGGGTACAGTGCATTTGATGAAAAACCCTAAATCGAGGAACAGTCGGCTCAGTGTGCATTGTCCGACACACAAACTCAAAATGTCGAACCCTAACCATACCAATAGGGTGCAGTTGGGAAATATGCAACTTGTAGTACTCGAGGATTTCAAGAAAAAATTTCGTTACAGGCAAACGAAAGTTACCTTCACAGAAAAAATCCCAAAACAGAGTAATATACCCAGCCGGAGCATTTGCTGCTGTCTGCCCCTCCTCAGGATACAGGGCACCCCAGTTCTCCGGGAATCTAAAATTCCGAACCAAGCCATCGAAAGTTGCTCTAGGCCACATTAACCATGGAAGTTCAGTAGACATTTCCTCAGATAGGTCTTCTTGGTGCTCTCCGGTTGACATAAGAAGAAGAAATGACAAATTTTTTCTTAAACGGATAATGAAGGAAGGAAGGGGAAAAGTTTCCAAAAGCAATGATTAAGAAAAGAGACAACTCAGACGAACTTATATACTCATCGCCATAAATAGCATCAGTAACTGCCAGGCACCTTTTTCGGAATAACACAGTTACCCAAGCGACAGGGGCGAGTGGGAAACAACGCAAATGCGAGCCCACGCGCGCGTGCAAAGCACGGTCAGTAATATGCACCTGACAGTGACAGCCTGCCACACAGTCCTCACTGTACCTTTCTCACCCAAAGTCAAAATTTTTCAAAATCACCATAATAAGCAAAGTAAATTTTCTCTTAGAAGATTCCGAACTTTCGCGCCCAAAAGCATTTCCCTCTCATAAGTCCAGTGCTCCACTTACTTGCATAAGAGCAACACTAGACTGCGGGACTTGAAGGGGTAAGGTCCTAAAAACCTTGTGACAAGTACTTAGGACCATACCATGACCTTGTCTTTCAGCCCCTTTTGAGACCTTGCGCGACCGCGCACTGGTCCTACAAAGAAGGCTCAAGAAACAGATAGCAGACAACACTCGCGCGCCCAAAGGAAATCATAAATCCTTGCGCTTTCCTCCATAAAGAAAAGGATGAAATTCCTGAGATAAACACCCCCCGCTGAATAAATACCCAGACTTGGGATTTATTTAAGCTGACTCCACACGATAAGGAGTCACACCAGATTACAACAGTAATCTTCTAGAAGGACCCAATCGTGCACCACCAGATGGTTATAACCATCTGGCCACGTGTCACCATCCCAGACTCCCTTGAAGTCACAATGATAGCATGCAATTGGAGAGAAACCTCCACTTGATCACTTTCCACGTGGCAAACCCCTAGCCATAGATCTAAATCACGATCCGTGTGCACTCACGTCGGATCAACAAACTTAACGGAAGGAAATGTAACCGCTTACGGGGTTAGCATCTTCCGTTAACTTTTCACCAACAGGTTTTCCCGCCCAAAACTCTCGGCTATAAATATGAGAACAATTCAGGTATGAAATTCAAGTTACACACACTTCTTCAATACTTCTTCTTCTTCATAAACACATACTTATTCTCACGCTGGAGTCGGGTCAAGGAGAGAACCCCTTTCTCCCCTTGACGAGGCTAACGGTGCTTTGTTTTGCAGATTTTATCGGAGAAGTAGATCGGTAACGACGAATCAAACGAGAGAGAAAAACCCCTTTATGCAGATCCAAACCCCCTAGATATTTCGATCCCGGTCGTTTATCTAGTGTTTCTTCAATCTCCCACCAATGATAACATGTACAAAGAAGAAATGGCAATACAGATCTCTCGTCGGCGAAACTAAAAATATTGTTATTCTCAACGATCTGAAAACTCATCTTTTGGGTATTATGGAAGATGGTTTGGAACTTAGATATTTGGGTGGTCTAAAAGTGTTACTGTGCTTTAACCTTGCGGAGGATGCTGAAGAGTTCCGAAACAACAAAGTAGAAGAGTGGGAAAAGTGGTTCTCAAGGTTATACATTTGGGATGGAATACCTCCGTTATTTGAAAGAGTTGCTTGGATCAAAGTAACGAGAGTTCCTTTATCCCTGTGGGATCGTCAAGTTTTTAATAAGATAGGCGAACGTTGTGGAAGATTACTGGTGTTATCCGAGGTGGAGGATTCGGATGGGAATATGGCGGAAGATAGAATGGCAATCTTGGTGAATACTGGTAAGAGATTCTCTTCGGTGGTTACGTTATCCTGGAACGATCATTTAATCAAAGTGTGGGTGGAGGAAATCCTGGGGCAATGGGTTCCAGATTTTCTTAGTTCGCCGGAATCGGAGTCAGTATCAGATTCTCCGGTTAAGTCGTCAGAATTTGAAAGGTCTCCTCCTCCGATGGATGGTAAATCGAAGGGTCTCTCGGTTGGAACTCCAAACTCGTGCATGGGAAATCAGAATGATCTCTCCTCTCCCAATACAACTGAAAGCATGCAGCCTATAGGGACCCACAAGTCGCCGCAATCATGTAATCAAAGACGAGAGAGAAAATGTGGGGTTGGAATCTAGACTGGACCCAGTAGAGGAGCAAGGTGGGCCTTATTCTGATGTTAATAAGCCCAGTTACATCACCATGCGTCCAAAACGAATTAAAAAGCCTAAGGAAATGGTCCAAACTTTTAACATCCTAGATCTAAACCAGAACCTGGACAACGAGATTGGTTCGGACCCTTTCAATTTGGAAGAAATATTCAGAATGGAGAGTGAAGATACTAGGGCTAATATTCACGTCACGAATGATAATGTTCAAGAAGACATCCTGGTGCCGGCGACGGAAGAAGAGCAGTTCCGAGTAAATGTGGATGAAGAAGCGGCCCGCACCATGGAATTTGGGGCTTCTTTGGGGATTGATGTTGAAGGGTTTGATAACCATGTGAAAAAATTGATTTGTGGGGGAAACAGAAGCCATCGGGAATCAATGAATTTTATCTCCGTCAATTTAAATGGGGTGTCGGACCCTCGGAAGGTCCGTGGATCCAAAATCTTAGGAGGAAGTTTAGAGCGGAGTTTATTGGAATCCAGGAATCGCACCAAACGGGGCTTTCGGAACTGGAGATTTGCCGTTTCTGGGATTTGTCTCCGAGGAGCGTCGAGACGGTGGATTCTATCGGAAGATCTGGGGGCTTGGTGTCTATCTGGAATCCAGATATCTTTAATGTGGAACAGGTTATTAAGAACCCTAAATTTCTTTGTGTTTCGGGTAAGTTGGGGGTGTGAATGGCAATTTGAATGTTATCAACCTGCACGCTCACAATGATCTGAGCAATAGAAGATCATTGTGGACCGATTTGGCGTCTCTTATTAACCAGATTGAGGGAGCTTGGATTCTGTTGGGTGACTTCAACGAAGTCAAGTCTGAAGACAAAAGAGTGAACTCCAGATTCGACCATGGGTCCTCGGAAGCTTTCAATGGATTTATTTCGAGCGCTGGCCTTCTTGAATATTCGATGTGCATGGATTTATTTCGAGCGCTGGCCTTCTGGAATATTTGATGTGCGGAGGTAAGTTTACTTTCATCTCCAGTCACAAAGATGTGAAGTTTAGTAAACTTGATAGGTTCTTAGTGAATGACCTGTTTCTAAGCTCCTGGCCTAATGCTATAGCTGAAGTTCATAAAAAGGGTTTCTCGGACCATTGTCCGATCTCCCTGTCTTGCTCGACTTTGGATTTTGGCCCCATTTCATTCAAGTTTTTCAATTCTTGGATTGGTGAACAGATTCTGACGGATATTATGGATAAAGTCGTCAATGAGGATGGTTTGGGGGTGTTAGGGTCTCTAAAGATGTGTTTCTGCACAATATTTTGAAAATCATTAAGGCCAGTATTAAGACTTGGAGAAAACAGGTTTCGAGTGATCTCAATAAAGATATTACTCTGTTGGAGGATTCGATAGAAAAAATTGAACTGAAAGCCATTAATAGCCCTTTATCGAATGAAGAAAAAACGACCAGAACTGAGCTTCGAGTTAAGTTTGACAAACTGAGGACTGTTATTGCTTCGGACATCCAACAAAAGGCTAGGTTCAAATGGGCGAAATTCGGGGATGAGAACAGTGCATTTTTCCATAAGATGGTCGCGATTAACGCTTCGAGAAACAGGATTAATGGGTTGTATTTTGAAGGTAGATATATTACGGACCCTCCGACTTTAAAAGAAGAATTAAAGAAGTGGTTGAAAATTCAGTTTTCTGAACCAATTAGGAGAAGGCCGGTGTTCTCTAACATCGGTCTTTCGTCTATTCCTGATCAATTCGAAGCCAGTCTATGTGAGTGTAACACCCGTCTTTTATTTCTTATTATTTTATTATAAAATAAGCACCTTTCAAAAACAAAACGCATTTCTACCAAAAACTTAGTTAATAGCTAAGTTTTACATCGTCATAATGTATTAACATAACCAACTACATATTTAAAACATTCAAGATTTTGTAGTGTTTACATAACAACATTATCTAAACATAATTAGGTTAGTGCGGAAGCTTCAACACTTGTGTTCGGTTCTTGATTTCATGCTTGATCGGCATCCAAAATGAAATGAGCATCACTAAGGTCAAAACCACATCAATAATTAGTTTTGACAATGTTAAAATAAGCCAAGACAAGCCCCAACAACGAATACATAACAAAAAAATAAAAATTCTGATTTTAGGTCTGTCGTGCTACGCGACAGACTCAATCAAGAGCTTCGCGTGCCACGGGCAGCCCCGCGTGTCGCGCCAAAACTATGTAACCCCGCCGCGTGGCGCGGGGGAGTACGTTTTCCAGCAGGTCCAGTTTCTGGACCTGCATAATTGCCCAGCTCCGGATTTTCTTAAAAATATAACTTTAAACAAGCATAACTTTTTATCTACATATCCTTTTTCGCCGATTCTTTTTCCTATATGTCCGTATTAAAATTACGGATCTAACCATATAGATTTCACTTTACGAAACCCGGATTATGAACGTATGGTCCACCAAATCCTTGTTTCGATTATTCAACCCATTAGCTATGTGTGCAAATTGCTTGCCAATCCACTCTTTGGCATTCTAATCTTATTTACCCATTTCCCCATGCTTGGAATTCTTGGCGTATCCGTACCATTACATGGCTTTACACTCGTATTCAAATTTCATGCTTAATTTCTACAAATTCAAGCATTGCCACTTTATGAAATTCTTGCAACTAGTTTCTTCTATTCGACCCGATAACATGGATTCATAGACTCAACTTAGTATAACCATTCATTGCTAAATTGCTATCTATCACTAGCGCAATATGAGGCTTTCAAATCTTTACACACAAAATCGATACAAGGACATAGTTTTGACCCTTTTGGTTGACAAGCGAAAATCCTCACTTTAATGCCAAGCCAAACTATTTCTAACCAATATTTTGACCCTTTTGAGTGTCGAATGGACTTCGCCACTTCAATGACACGTCAATTGCTTATACTACAATATGACACCATTAACAAGCTAAAATCAAACGTTTAGACGTAATGTAACGGGACCAAAGTCACGTACCTTTAGAGCACTCCCTTCAATCGCGTATCCCCTCCGGCTTGTCCACTCGACGATCCGGATTCTTTGCCTAAAGAGTTCAATTCACAACCAATTTAGAACTCTTTTCATAATCTTTAACGCATAATTCACTATTAAAATCAAACATGCGTTTTCATCCAATTTTTAACATTTTAATCCTCACTTAGGCATTTTAACGAACACCTAGCGGGTCTAATTTTTATCTAACTAGTATCAAGTTCATAACTTGTTATTTTCGCCAATTTTATTCACACATCTCGGTTCCATCATGTCAAGCATGCATACAAATATTAAAATCATCATATAGATACCAAGTAATACTACTTGTGATAGTTATAATTCTTGTGTTTATCCCATTTTGCAAAACCAACTAAACTATGAATGGGTTATCATAGTTTTCATGAATTTGAACCTATTTACTGCAATTTATCAACTAGGATTTACTTCTAAACTTGTTTTCATTACAAGTTTCATCTAGACATTACATAATCAAGCTTCAATTTCGATTTTATCATATACTAGGAATTTGAGTTGAATCAAAACAACATAATTTAGCATACCTTATGATCCCTTCAACGAGGTGATCACGAATTTGTGCTTAAAAATCGATTTGGGACTGATTAGGGCCTTCAATTTGAGGGAAATCGCATGAACTAGGGTTTGTGGGGAACCCTTGTGTCGCCCCTGTTGTTTGATCGACCAGACACACACCTTTGTGTGTGTTTTGGTGTGTTTTATTTTGTTTTTATTAAATTAAGTTTCAAGTTTAACACTTTTAGTCCTTTAGCAATTGTTTAGTTCACACTTTAGGTGTTTTAACCCACTTACTTGTTACTACAAGACTCATGACTAACCGGGTTATTTACTCCTAGTTAGTTTATTCTTGTTTAGTTTAAACTTTATAATTCTAATATAAAGTTTTATATTTTCGGGGTGTTATAGTGAGCGGTTTTCGAAAAAGGAAGTATTGATGGCAGTTAAAAACTGTGATGGCGAGAAAGCCCCGGGTCCAGATGGGTTTTCGTTAAAATTTTTTAAGGTGTTCTGGGACAAATTCAAACCTCTCATTATGGCCTTCTTTAATGATTTTTTTTTTCAGAATGGCACGTTAAGTGGTGGGTGCAACTCATCTTTTATAGCCTTAGTTCCAAAAACAAAAGACCCTCCGGAGCTAGCAAATTTCCGACCGATTTCTTTGGTGGGTTCGTTATACAAGATTCTAACTAAAGCCTTGGTTAACAGAATTAAGCCAATTATGAATGTGATTTCTGCTCCTACTCAATCGGCCTTTGTAGGAGGGCGGAACATCCTAGATAGTCCTTTTATGCTAAATGAAATCGTTGCTTGGGCTAAAAAGTCTAAAAGGAAGCTTCTAGTTTTTAAAGTGGATTTCCAAAAAGCGTACGACTCAATCAATTGGAAATTTCTATTACGTATGATGGATAAAATGGCTTTTCCGTCGGTTTGGGTCTCTTGGATCAAGGGTTGTCTTCATTCTGCTTGGGGTTCAATTTTTGTTAATGGTTCGCCAACTAAAGAGTTCAAATTCAAGAGAGGCCTAAGGCAAGGAGACCCACTTTCCCCCTTCCTGTTTGTCATCGCTATGGAGATTATAAGTTTGTTTATGAATAGGGCCTGTGATTTGGGCCTTTTTCAGGGTTGCAAACTTCCTAACAATGGCCCGATCATTTCTCACCTATGTTTTGCCGATGATGTGGTTTTTTATTGGTGATTGGTCAGAACAGAATATTCTGGCTCTGAATCGTTTTGTTGAGATGGCTCAACCTCGTCTCTGGCCTTAAAGTGAATCGTCAAAAAAGCAAAATTTATGGGATTGGGACTTCGGATATTGAAGTGGCTGATTTTGCGGCTCTGGCTAAGTGCGATGTTGAGGCTTTTCCGTTTACTTATTTGGGGATTCCTGTTGGTGTCAATATGAAAAGGGCGAAGTTTTGGAAACCGGTAATTGATAAGTTCTCGTCTAAGTTGTCTAACTGGAAAGCCAGATATCTCTCCTTTACAGGTCGTTTTACTCTCGCTAAGTCGGTTCTAGGTAGCCTTCCGTCCTACTACCTTTCGTTGTTTGCTGCCCCAAAATGTATCTTAAATAACTGGAGAAGATAAGGAGAGATTTTATTTGGGGCAAATCGGCGACGGGTCACAAGATGAGATGGTTACGTTGGGATTTTCTGATTAAGTCCAAAAAAGCGGGAGGAATGGAACTCGGTGGCATTCACGGGTTTAATAAAGCGATGTTATCTAAGTGGTGGTGGAGGATTAAAGAGAAACCGAACCAGCTGTGGGCTGAAATTATTCGAGCTATCCACTGCACCAATGATCTGAATAATTCTCATTCTTTCATCCCCCTTAAAAAGACGATCACGGGGGTATGGTAGGACATTATCTCGGTGGAAACGGATCTAGCAAAAGTCGGAATTCTCATTAAAGAAAAGCTTATTCAACAGCGGGCATGCTGGAAGAGGATTAATGACCCTAACGGATCATTTTCTGTCAAACAAGTCAGACTTGATATTGAGGAGGCTTGCAACGAGGGATCATCGAGCTGATAGCTTACGTCTGGAATTCCTGGGCCCCTCCGAAGGCCAACGTCCTCCTTTGGAGGGCCCTTCTCGGAAAAATCGCGTCTAGAATGAGGCTTATTCATAGAGGAATCCAGTTAGCCGATGCCTCTTGCCCTCGGTGCGGTATTAGTGATGAAGATCCGACGCATATCTTTGTGAATTGTATTTGGGCAAAGTGTATATGGTGGAATATCTTCTCCTGGGTGCGGGTTAGTTATCCTGTCAACATACATAGCCTTGAAGATATCATCGGCTACATCAAGAATCAACCGGGCGACGCGAGATGGAAGAAAACTGTTTACACCATTGCTTTGGCTACAGTTTGGAGGATCTGGCATGCTAGAAATTTGAAAGCTTTCGAAGATAAGTTTATTCCGGTTTCTTTAACTGTGGAAACGATTAAAGAAGACGCTTATATTTGGATATTCAATCGATCGAAGCTCAAGTCGCTGAGATGGGGAAAATGGTTAGATTTTGACATTTTGGATTCCATGTAATTGTTTAGTTTCCGTTCTTTAAAGTTTCGCATTGAGATGAACTTTGTAATGAAAGAACTTTTCAATATAAACGTATAAAAATTATACTGAACTAAAAAATTATAGATAAATGAGTACATGGTAGAGGCATATTAATCGCCAATTGTGTCCAAACATGGTATGACGACAAAAAACTTTAAACATCAGAACAAAAAAACTATACCAATTTTGCCACAATACTTCCCTAAACTTCGTCTTGTGATGATACCAATCAAAGAAAGCCTCCTTAATTTCATCCACCATTATGAAGAATGAAGTACCCATTCCTTTGAATACTGATTAAAATATAAAACTGTGTCTTACATCCATTGTTTTGTTGTTTGCCGTTCAAAAAAATTCATACTGATTAAAATAAAATTCCTTGTACACGTCATACCAAAAACAGAAATATAAAACTTTGTCTTGCATCCATTGTTTTGTTGTTTGCTTAACTCGCCTGGATAATTCCTCCCTTGGTCAGTAAGCAAATTCAACCTTCATATCTCTTTCCTTCTATAAAAATGGCTAATCGATCCCTATTATCATCCTGTAACAACACCCTATCTCTCATCTTCCTCTTCCTCATCATCACCATATCATCATCATCATCAATGGCAGAAACCGATTCATCTGTTCCTGCATCTGTATCAGCACCAATAGAAGAAGAAGCAACAGTCCATATCGTCTACACCGATCGACCTCAACACGAAGAACTCGAAGATTATCACATTCGCACGCTCTCTTCGGTCCTCGGAAGGTCTTGTTTCTCGTCTCTATCGTTTTATGTTATGAACTGTAATACGTTCTGTTAGATGGAAATAATGATTATTGTGTGAATTGCTGACATCAGGTCGATTTGTGTTGGATTATGTGTAGGGATTTTGTAGAAGTTAGTTTACTAGATTTTTAGCTTGAAAAGTTAAGATGGTTTACTGAAAAATTATTTATGTATAATAGTTATAGTTGGATTATGTGTAGGGATTTTTTAGAAGTTATACTGAAAAATTATTTATGTATAATATTTTAACTTGTTAACTTTTAAAACTAAAATATAAGAGTTTCGTTATCTATAGTCTAATTTTATCAATCAATGACAGGATTTGTTCAACTAGATTTGAAAACTCAGATCCATTGCAATCACTGTTGAATTTGTTCAGATAATGGTCAAGTGCATAAGGAGCCGCATTAGACCACATCATGTGATGATGATGTGATGCTTACATCATGGAATCGCATAGCACAATGTGATCCCGTCACCGTATCATGTGATGTGCGCATTTTAAAACCAAGGTTTAGTTACATGAAAGATGTAGATTTCTTGAATCTTTCCATTGGATGCTCTCTCTTAACATCAAACTCACACACCCACAAAATCTGTACCTGTGTCCCAGCTGAGAATCGTACTCTGAACCATTTAGAGAGGGACAGTGGCGAAGTATAGAAGGGGCGGGGAGGGGCGCCCGACCCCCCGAACTTTTCGCTCAGTAGTGTTATATATGTAGTTTTCGTATAGAAATTTTTGGGTATATACGTTTTCGACCCCCGGTTCTATAGAAATTTTTTGGTATATACGTTTTCGACCCCCGTCATTCGGGTCAAGCTTCGCCACTGGAGAGAGACACCCTAAATACACCCAAGATATCATTACGCCAAATCCCATTCATTGCTTTTGGTGCCCTCTAAAATTTAATTGGAATATAAACAAAAGTAAAGATTGTTTTATGTTTGTGACTAATGAAAACATGTATTTATGTGTATGATCTGTGAGTTGCTGATAATATTTGATCTTGTTTACTGGTTTAGTGAGGAGGCAGCAAAAGGGGCTTTGCTGTATACTTACAAGCATGCGGCTTGTGGGTTTTCTGCTAAACTCACTCCCAAACAAGTTGAACAACTTTCAAGTAAGATTCTTTTTCCCTTTTAAATCTCTTGCTCTTTTGATAAGTAATTGGATTTATTTTTTTGTTGCTATCGACACTTAATGAGTATAAAGTATACATGGCTCTTAAACTGCATTATGATATCGAAACAAACACAGTAAAAATATATAAACAGTAGGGGTTTACCGTCTAGTCCTACTAGTTTGATAAAAATTGTTGCGCCAAACCACTAACTATGGTTTCGGAAAGCGATAAGCCAAACCAGTCGGGTTGTGTGTGTGGTTCGGCCAGACCAGCCGGTGTTATTGGTTTGACAGTTTGATTTGACAGCTTGAACTTATTTCATATATTTTACAGATGGTTAGTTTGTGCAAAAAAAAAATATTAACGATAGGTATGGTTCATAAAAATAATACATATTTGCATATTCCAAAAATGAAAAGTTAAAATAAGGCTAAGCAGCCGGTTCATTATGTTGGGTTAATCTTGATGGTTCTGGTCGAGTACGGGTCACCGGTCGGCATATTATCGGGTCAGGGTCCAATATGTGGGTCACGCATGATGGGTTAACATGTACGGGCCTGGTCATGGAACAAAATAGTTTTAAGGGGTCATACGACCCAGTCATGATCTCCGGTTGACCTGGTAGTGGATTTGAACGTTGCAAGTTGTTGCTGATTTCATGGAGACGTGGACTGAGTATTTTTGCATGTGATGGTTATTATTTTATTATAACTAGTAGTATGGGTTTATTTGTGATGTACCCTTTTTTTATTATTGAATGCAGAAGCATTCCTTTCTGCAACTCAACTCTCATATACATACGTGAGTTTTATTGTGTTATAGACAGTGTTGCAAAAATCCCGACTAGTCGCCGATTAATCGGAAATCGGACCTCGACTGAGTAAATTTTCACTAATCAGTCAATTACTCTCTAATCGGTCCAAGCCGGAGCTAGTCGCTTTTTACACAGCCAGTTCCAAGGTCCAAACCGTTAGCGGGACCATAAATTGCAAAAACTGAACTGTGAACAAAAACCACATGAATTTCAAACTTGCCGAACAGCCGACCTTCTTTGGTTTGAGCGGTTTGGTGGTTTCAAGTTTATGAGCACCCGAATAAAAAGTATAATTTACCAAAATTGGAGGCATAATATACACAAATGAAATACATATTACTAATCACCTATGTTTTGACAGAACAACCAGGTGTTCTTCAGGTCGTGAAGGACGGGACCATGAGGCTCCATGATTCACCTGCAAAGCTGCACACCTTCTAAAAATATCTACAACTGCTGATGGCTATAGGAGTGTGAGCGTTTAATCCCTGTTTAAACATGTAAATCTTTGTTATCTTGAAGTCTCTTACGTTTTAATGATGTTACATTGTCTGAAAATGTAGGATAACGTGTTACAAGTTTGATTAAAAAAATGTTTGTGTTAGGGATCTTCTGCACCTTTCATCTCTATGTTCAAACTGAACTGTGTACTTTCTGATCACATAGTTATGCCAGGTTCTATTAGAAATTGTATTCTGACAATGAAGAATACACGTCCATGTAACGTAAATTCACATATTCTTGTGTTTTCGTACGGTAAGTGATTTGAGTTTCTCATAGAAGAATATATGGTTTATAATAATGCACAACCACTACTAATACAGCATTTGAACTAGTTATGATGTACGCAAAAAATAATAGAAAAGACACTAGAAAGTAAAATTACATATACGATCCATCGTTCTCTGGATGTAGAAGCATGTTAACCACTTGATTCATTGTGGGCCGGACCTGCATATCATCCTCGGCACATTGCAATGCAATTCTAACCAGATTTTCCATCATCTTCCGATCAAACTTGCCATGTATCGAACCATTTACAACATCCTCAATCCAAGATTCCGAACCACTTCCATCACCATCTCTCACCCTATCCCTCACCCACTCGACCACCCCACGCTCTATCTCACCATTTTCACCAGTCCCTTGCTTCTTTCCTCCTGGACCCCAACCCGTAATCATCTCCAAAACCACCACTCCGTAGCTAAATACATCGACTTTCGATGTGATCGGAAGTTTGAACACCCATTCAGGCGCCATGTAGCCTCGAGTCCCTCTAATTGTTGAGAATCCTGATTTCTTGATATCATCTCGATCTAACAGTTTTGAAAGCCCGAAATCAGCTACTTTAGGATTATAGTTTCCATCCAACAAAATATTATGTGGTTTCACATCACAATGCAGGACCCATTCCAAGCATTCTTCGTGTAAATATGCCAATCCTTTTGCAGTACCTTTCGCAATGTTAAAAACAGTGTCCCAATCAAGGTTCCCCTCACTTAACTTTTCAGCCAACGACCCGTTTTCCATGTACTCGTAAACGATTAGTCTATGCGGTCCTTCAGCGCAATAACCCCATGTTTCGATTAAATTCATGTGGTTTAGTCTCCCAATTGTGCTAATTTCCGCTTGAAATTCATTTTCATTTTGGTGGCTAGCCATACCCTTTAACTTTTTAATTGCTGCAATTCGTTTATCGGCTAATCTTCCTTTATACACAATGCTAGCACCACCTTGTCCGATCTCGTCCCTAAAGTTACGCGACGCCTTCTTCAGCTCGCGGTATGTGAACTTTCTGAATGGTGTTACGGCCGGGGAATAACTTTGTTCAGTTGTAACCGGGCTTTTACTAGTGTTGATCCAGAAAAGCAGAATGCAGATGATCTCGATAAACCCGATTACACATCCGATTAGGAGCACGAATCGTAGTATGTTGTTATTCGGTTTATTCTCGTACGATCTTATGATGGGTGTCACCGTTAGATCTAAACAATGAAAGCTGGATTTGTTTACGGGTTTTTGTTTATAAGATGAAACAAATGTCTTTGGCAGTTTGATGTACATCCGATTGGAGTAGCCCAATTGGTATCCATTATATAGAAAAGCCTTAATGTAGCAAAAATAGACTCCAAAACCCTCATGATATCCAAACTGGAAACCTTTGCAAGCGCAATCGTGTAAGCAATCGTTCTTGCAAGCATCGAGAGTGTAGTTTCGTTGTAACCGAATATCAAAGCCGTAGAATTCGACGTATTGAAGCTCAACGAAATCTTCCTCTTCGGGTCTGCAAGTCTTGAAATCAGGTTCACATCCGTAACTCCAGTCTTTGGAATTCACCATCTTGTAACCATGTACACAGGTGCATGTCCTTCCTAAGTGCCGTAACCAGAACTTTTTAGTAAGTATCATAACAAGGTTCTTATCTACTAGAGGGTCTCACTCATTTTCAATAGATAAAACTATATCTTTTGTTATAAAAAAAAAAAAAAAAAAAAAAAAAAAAAAAAAACCACTCATAAACCTAGGCGCAAAAGACCCTCTTCACTTTGTTATTATTTTTTTTTAGAGTTAATCGTCAAAATCATCCCTGAGGTTTGGACACGTTTGCCATTTTCGTCCAAAAGGACACTTTTGTACCAAATTGCCCCCAACGTTTGTAACTTTTTGTCATTTTCATCCAAACCACTAACTTAGTTTATTTTTTCTGTTAAGTTAAGTATATTTGGATGAAACTGGCAAATATAAAACCAAAGGGACGATTTTGGCAATTTACTCAAACCCTTTTTAATTTATTTTATTTAATTATTTTTGTTAAATATATAATAAAAAAGAATATACATGGAGTTTTTAGAAAAAAAAAATTAATAGTTTTGTCACATAATTTTTATAAATTTTCATCCAAATCACTAACTCATTTTAATTTTTTTTTTTGTTAAGGTGAAGGATGTTTTAAATTTTATAAATTAAGACAGAAATTAATTTACAGTTTCTTTATATAAATCAGTTTTATAAAGAGAAAACATTATTGCTGTGCAACACATAACAATCGATTACAACTTTTAGTATTTATTAGTTGTAGAGATAGAAAAAAATTGTAAAACGTTACATATTTTTTAAATATGTTGAGCACCTAGGAAATATGTTGGTAGAAATAAAATATTTATTTAATAAAGATTATGAGAGT
This sequence comes from Helianthus annuus, assembly GCF_002127325.2. Classification (NCBI taxonomy): domain Eukaryota; kingdom Viridiplantae; phylum Streptophyta; class Magnoliopsida; order Asterales; family Asteraceae; genus Helianthus; species Helianthus annuus. Next base: position 132,506,263 of record NC_035437.2, on the reverse strand, counting down.
AACTAACTAATACTTATTCTGAGTGGCTTGAGTAAAGAAACTTTTGGTTCATAGCATGATAATTACAATTTGGTGGGTAACTAACTAATACTTATTCTGAGTGGCTTGAGTAAAGAAACTTTAAGTAGAATTTATTTTTATAAAACTGATCTATATAAAAAATTAGAAATTAATTTCTGTCTTTGTTTACAAACATCCTTCGCCTTAATAGAAAAATTAACTTAGTTAGTGGGTGGATGAAAATTTATAAAAATTATGTGACAAAGCTATTATTTTTTCATATAAAAATTGCATGTATATTCTTTTTATTATATATGTAACAAAATTAATTCAATAAAAGAAATTTAAAAGAGTTTGAGTAAATTGCCAAAATCGTCCCTGTGGTTTTATATTTGTCAGTTTCATCCAAATATCCTCAACTTAACAGAAAAAATAAACTAAGTTAGTAGTTTGGATCAAAATGACAAAGTTACAAACGTTAGGGGCAATTTGGTACAAAAGTGTCATTTTGGACGAAAATGGAAAACCTGCCCAAACCTTAGGGACGATTTTGGCAATTAACTCTTATTTTTATTTCATAGAAAAGAGTACGAATGAATTAGTGTGTGATTACCTGAATGTTGAGAGTGAGTACAAAGACTATTTGGTCCACAAGCACCATGAATCTTGCAAGAATGAGAAACAGCTTGCCATTTAACCATCCATTCCCATGTTGCTCCATGCTTAACCAGACTATAAACTCTTAGATTACCATCCATGTCAATCTTCATCATTCGTTGCGGCCCATATCCGAAATCTGCAGACAAGAACCCCAACCCATCCGTAGAGTTAAACCGACCCTCCGAATCAAGACTTGCTCTTTGGCTATATAGATACTGGTACCTCCCAACTTCCCAAGGAAGCAAACCGGGATCAGGCCAGTAAATAGTAGTCATTTCGTGGTTATTGTATTGAAGCCGAAGGATGCTGTCTGTATCAAAATACAGCTTATAGAAACCAGAAGAATAGTTTGTAGAACTTCTTGAAGAAATAAGTTGTGTCTTCTTGGTAAATGGTTGGTTTGGAAGAAGGGTATCTGTTGGATGATCAAAACTTTGCCAAACAGGGTTTCCTTGTTCGTGGAGGATAAGGTTACCCGAGTTATAAAGTTGTAATCTTATGGATGATGAATTTAATCTTGTTTGAGTTGACCATATAATGTATCTACCGGCATCAGTTAGAACAAGATTACCATCTTCGTGTAGTGAGAGCTTTGAGTGTTTTCCATTTACTGGTTCGTCTCGGTTCGCCATCCATACCACGGTGGACGGGTGGTCAGAGAACCAGATGGCAAAACAGTAAGCGTTGTATCCGACTTTGTGGAAACCAGCGGTGAAAAGGCGGTTCGGGGAGAGTAAAATGTCGTAGGTGTTTTCGACTGATAGAGATGAACCGGGAGTTAGGCCATGGATGGGGAAGAAGAGGAAGAACAACAAGAAGAAGAAGGTGGTGGTGTTATGGTGATGAAGAAGAAGATGAAATATTGCAGCCATGAATATGTGATGTGAAATGACAAAAACAAAAGAAAAGTGCTTATTGATAATATAGTCGTGGTAAACGATTTATTTTATGTAGAAGAAAGAGCGCTTATTTTATGATATAGTCGCTGAAATATTGTTTAAAAATAGAATGTAAGACAAGAGTGGTTAATTATTTGATGATACAGTCTTTTTAAAAGATTAGGATGTCATACAGTCTTTGTAAAAGATTAGAATGTCAAAGGAGTGCTTATTTGATGATAGATCCGCCATAAAAGATTTTTATTATATTTTATAAAATAGAATGAAAAAGAATGGTGAGGATTAAATAGGAAGCTTATTTTGGCTACGAATGATAGCAAGCAATAAAATTATGACATGTGGCAAAATTTAAAATAAAAAGAAAGGGTATTTTAGTCAATTTAACCAATCTTCTCCCTTCTTCTTCTCTCTGTAACTTCAAAACCCACTATTTTCAAACCAACTATCTTCAACCTTTTTTTTCACTTTTTATCTCAATAATCACTACATTATAAGGCGATTTTCGTCACCAATCAATGATTCAAATATCCAATCAACATGTTCTTTCAACTTTTTTGAAGAAACCCAGTTTAATTTCATACAATATCTCATTTTTTTCCTGTGATTTTGAAGCTAATCACTCGATTTGTTCGATTCGATCACTGATAAGTGTTCTAACATTCAAACTTTGTCAATCAGTGAATAAATCGGCTTCGATCTATGTAAAAAAAATTTTGAATTGCATTTTTACGATCTGGGTCTTTGAATTGAGTCATTGCGTTTTGCAAAGTAATCTTGGCGGGGGTCCGGGGGGCAACAACCTTGGGAGCAGGGTCCAAGAGGTAGAGCCCCTGGCTGGGGTCAGCTTGGAAAAAAAATTTTTTGATTAAATTGCTTTAATAAAACTGCATCAGAAAATTTAATTTTCTGGAAATTGCCTCATTTCGTAGACAGTTTTTGATCTCCTACTTCCTGGTTCAGCCAAATCACAGACAAAACATACCCTGGTTCAATGCGTTTTAGAGAGAACATTTTTTTTGTGTTTTTAGGCCATTGCGTTTTAGAAAAAAAGACATTTTTAAGTGTTTCTGGCCATTGCATTTTAGAAAAACACATTTTTGAATAGTCTTTAGTCCATTTCGTTTTAGGTAAAACACATTTTTATGTGTTTTCAGTCCATTGCGTTTTAGAAAGAACACTTTCTTTTGTGTTTTTAGGCCGTTGCGTTTTAGGAATAAGACATTTTTATGTGTTTTCTGGCCATTTCGTTTTAGAAATAAGAGATTTCTTTGTTATTTTTGTGCATTGCGTTTTAGGTTAAAGACGTTTTTATGTGTTTTCAGTCTATTGCGTTTTATAAAGTACACTTTCTTTTGTGTTTTTAGGCCATTGCGTTTTAGAAAAAAATGCATTTTAAAGTATTTTCTAGCCATTGCGTTTTAGAAATAAGAGATTCCTTTGTGTTTTTGGTGCATTGCGTTTTAGGTAAAACATATTTTTATGTGTTTTCCGTCCATTGCGTTTTAGAAAGTACACTTTCTTTTGTGTTTTTAGACCATTGCGTTTTAGGTAAAACACATTTTTATGTGTTTTCAGTCCATTGCGTTTTAGAAAGTACACTTTCTTTTGTGTTTTAGGTCATTGCGTTTTAGAAAAAAAGTATTTTTAAGTATTTTCTGGCCATTGCGTTTTAGAAATAAGAGATTCCTTTGTGTTTTTGGTGCATTGCGTTTTAGGTAAAACACATTTTTATGTGTTTTCAGTTCATTGCGTTTTAGAAAGTACACTTTCTTTTATGTTTTTAGGCCATTGCGTTTTAGAAATAAGACATTTCTTTGTGTTTTCTGGCCATTGCGTTTTAGAAATAAGACATTTCTTTGTGTTTTTTGTGCATTGCGTTTTAGGTAAAACACATTTTTATGTGTTTTCAGTCCATTGCGTTTTATACAACTGGGTTTTCGAAAAAAAAAATTCAAAAATATAGCAATAGTATACTCGTTTTAAAAATAAAAAAACGCTCGTTTTTTGTGCAATTTTTATAAAAAAATAATGTCGTATGAAAAAGTTATTAACGTTTAAAAAATTGGGGGAAATTGGAGGAAAGAGAAACTATTGTCCTAAATTGACTAGAATGCCCTTACACAAACCCATGCGCCTCTTTTTTTCTCTTCAATTTCACTCATTTAATATTAGCCCTTGATTAAATCAATTGATGATCAAGATTACTTTCTAGCCTTTCTAGCAAAAAAAAACTTTCTATTATATCCTAACCCTGAAAAAGAAATACTACTTTGTTAATGTACTTCCTCTTCTTTTATTTTTACTAGTTCTACCCGTAAAGGTTTTAAATAAATATAATTAAATCTTATATTTTTTATTTTTAAAAATTGCAGAGAAAAATGTCCGGATACTTTCTATGTTTTGCTCCGTTTTCACCTATAGTCCCTACACTTCTAAAATTACACCTATAGTTCCTAACTTTTGTACATTCGTTCTCGGATAGTCCCTGAAGCGGATGTAGGTTAGTTTTCTCAGTTAAATTGATGTAAAATGACCTAACTACCCTTACTACTAAATTAATAGAGTTAATTACACAGATGGACCCTATGGTTTATAGCTAGTTTCACCTTTGGGTACTAACTTTTTTTTAAAGGTTTAGGTTTCATGGTTTCAATTTTATAACACCTTTGTTTTTCTAACACCAAAATTAGTTAATTTTATCAATATAATGACTAAAATACCCTTCCATTTTTTTAATTTTATCAATGTAATATCTTTAGGTAATAACACCTAATTTTATTTAAGGGGGCGTTTGATTCGCATGAATTCAATGGAATTTAAGGGAATTGGAATTTGAATTCCATCTCTTAAAATGTTTGGTTCACAGAATTTGATGGAATTTTAATCCCAATTATGATCTTCATGTGTTTGGTTGACAATGGAATTGGAATTGGAATTAGGCATGAATTCCTTCAAATTCCTTTAACTAAAGGAATTCAAAATCCTTCCTATATGTGAAGGAATTAAAGTAAATTCATTGGAATCTTCGATCGTTTCGACCCGCACCGTTTCAACCCGTACCATTTCGACCCATACTAGTTTCGATCCGAACCATTTCGACCCGTACAGTTTCGACGCGAACAGTTTTGACTCGTACTGTTTCGACGCGAACGGTTTCGACCCGTACCGTTTCGAACCGAACCGTTCCGACGCGAACCGTCTCGAACCGAACCGTTCGACCCATACCGTTTCGAATCGAACTGTCTCGACGCGTACCATTTCGACCCGTACCGTTTCGAATCGAACCGTTTTGACCCGTACCGTTTCGACGCGAACCGTTTCGACGCGAACCGATTCGACCCGTACCGTTTCAGCCAGTATCGTTTCGACCCGAACCCGGTGGTTGTGGGTGCTGGGGTGATGGATTACAATTCTTTTGACAACCAAACACAACAAAAATGGAATTGATATTCAAATTCCAACAATTTCCAATTCCAATTGGAATGTTTAAATTCCAAATCCAATTCCTTCAAATTCTAATTTCTATACAAATTCCAATTCCAAATCATTCCGCGAACCAAACGCCCCCTAAGTTTATCATTTCTTCCCTCTCGGAGTTCTTCACCACAAAGAACTAATGATGTTCTTTTATTTCTTCTTGAGAGCGAAACAAAACAAACCTTGATTGTTTGTTTAAACACAACCGAAACAAGAATAGCCCTACTACTTATATTCTCGATTTGTTGAAGAGAAAATCTAACAACACAACAATCCTGTAGTTCAGTATATACTGACACAACAAACCCGCATCGTAATCGAAATCTAAGGGCCATCAGCAGAATCAAGTTACAAAGAGAACTCAACTAATCAACCCACGAGCAGTAGCACCTTATAAAGTCCAAACACGATGATTGGCAGCGGCAATGTCGGCGACGACAGAATAAAGAAAAAGCATTGTGTCGAAACCATTAGGGGTCTTACCATCATCATCAGAAGCAACGTGTGAGATTAAATATATAAAATGTAATATTTAATCTTGTAGCCTATATAATCATTTATATTATATTAGATCAAAATATATTTATTAACCTATTAATAATTAGTTGGTAATTGTTGATGGACCATATTACCCTTATTAACTAATTGGGTTTCCTCTTGGGTGTATAAATAAGGGGCTTATTAGAGAGTTAAAGGGTTACACACATTACACAATCACAACCCTCATAACATCAAGAAATCGGCTCTCTCCCCAAAACCGAAATCACCCTACTTTCGGTTTCATCACCATCATAACTTACACCCTAAGGAGGAACCAGATCATCCTGACAATCATGTCGAACTCAGTGTCTGCATCTCTGACTGGATTCTCTGCTGGCCTGTCTGCTGTAACAGGTATTATTCATGTTTTCCATTACATTTAAACAGAACTGATACAACATGTGGTATCAGAGCATATGTTGATAAACCAGTTCTGTTTTCGTATCCATTATTCTTGGATCAAAATCTGGAAAACGGAAGTTTTTTAAGCCTTAAAATCAAAAACTGTTTTCGGGTTGTTTATGACCGAAATCCCTGTTTTCGGAAACTGTTAATTGATAAACCGACTCGAAATTATAAAGATTAAACTTATTATCACGAAATCCTTTACAAAACCATTAAAATCAGGTTTCGGATTTCCAGATTATGTTCTTATTTTGTTAGGGTTCATCATAATGTTCTAAGAAAACTCGAAAATTCCCTAAGATTTGGAATATAATTTGGATTAGTGGGTGTTTTTTACTGTTTTGATCTTATTTTTATCTAATAAAATTCCGAAAACTGTTAAAGAGATATCAGTTATTATTTTCGAAATATTTTGATAAGTTTAGATCAGCATTAAAACAGGAAACATTATCCCACAATCCCTTAAATTTCGAGTTTTCAGTTATTATCACAAAACAGCTGTTAACGAGGACTCGCAACCATGAGGTTGCTACTCGCAACCATGAGGTTGCTACTCGCAACCATGAGGTTGCTACTCGCAACCATGAGGTTGCTACTCGCAACCATGAGGTTGCTACTCGCAACCATGAGGTTGCTACTCGCAACCATAAGGTTGCGACTCGCAACCATAACGTGATTTATCGCAACCATGAGGTTGCTACTCGCAACCATAAGGTTGCGACTCGCAACCATAACGTGATTTATCGCAACCATGAGGTTGCTACTCGCAACCATGAGATTGCGACTCGCAACCATAACGTGATTAGTCGAAACTAAGGTTGCGACTCGCAACCATAACGTGATTAGTCGAGACTAAGGTTGCGACTCGCAACCATAACAGCACAACTCGAGACTAAGGTTGCGACTCGAGACTAAGGTTGCGACTCGAGACTAAGGTTGCGACTCGAGACTAAGGTTGCGACTCGAGACTAAGTTCGATCCGCGCTAACAGGTGGTTTGCTATTAAATACTTGGTTTTGTTAATACTTAATTCATTAATCAGAATCAGATAATTTTACAAAACCAAAATAGCTTTACTTGAATGAGCTTCTGATGTATTAATTCTGGCCAAAGCTGATTTAATACATCTATTTATTGTTCAAGTATTATAAAAGGCTATGTTAAGCATGCATTACAAACCTGAAATGTCTTAATTCTGGCCAAAGCTGATTTAATTCATTTATGTTTAGCATGCTTGACAAGTGCATAACTAAAGTGATTGTCTCATTTCTGGCCAAAGCTGATTTGTCACGATTGCTTTGCACACATACTTAAATGATTACACTTCTGGCCAAAGCTGATTTGTCTTCGTTTAAGTAGAATTTTTACTAAGTCTATTATTTTGATGTTAGTAATAGACATTATCACAGCTTCATAATTAAAATGGTCATTATTTATGCCTGCCTTAGTATAACATGCCCATTAGATCACATTAGGACTTCTTCTTTTGTATCATAACTTGCTCATCTTATTTCCATTATCAGCACCCAATTGCGGGATTCCACCTTTGACTGGTGATAACTTTGCTGAATGGAAGGATGCTCTCATGCTTACGCTTGGGCTGCTGGACTTTGATTATGCCCTAAGAGAGAATAAGCCAGCGGACCTTACCGCCACCAGTACTGCTGCTGAGCAGATAGTCCATGATAAATGGACTAGGTGTAACCGCATGTCTCTCATGTTCATGAAGCAGTCTATTCATAACTCAATCAGAGGAGCCATTCCTGATTCTGAAAATGCTAAAACCTATCTGGCTTCTGTGGAGGATCAATTCAAGGGAACATCAAAAGCACACGCTAGCACTCTTATCCTCAAGCTGGTGACAACTAAATATGATGGGAGGAGCGGCATTCGCGAACACATCATGATGATGCATGATATGGCCAATAAGCTGAAGGGCCTAGAGATGGAAATCAGTGATGGTTTTCTCGTTCACTTCATCATCACTTCGCTTCCTTCGTCCTATGAAGCTTTCAAGATCAATTACAACACTCAGAAGGACAAATGGACGATGAGTGAGCTGATCGCTATGTGCGTGCAGGAGGAAGAGCGTATGAAGATGGATCGCACTACTGATGTTGCTAACTTCACCACTTCCAGCTCAAAGAAGAGGAAGAACTCTTATCAAAGAAAGGATGCTTCTAAGGTTCAAAAGCCAAATCCAAATCCTAATACAGGTGCACCTTCCAGCTCTAAGAACTCCTTAGGCAAACCCTATTGCAAGTTCTGTAAGAAAACAGGACATAAGCAAAAGGAATGCCCTGACTTTAAGGAGTGGCTGGCTAAGAAAGGTAACGATTTTTTCATGATACTTGAGTCCTTTAATTTAAATGTTCCTGCTAATTCTTGGTGGTTTGATTCTGGTTCTATGGTTCATGTAACCAATTCACTTCAGGGATTCCTTACAATCCGGAAGCTGGGAAGAAACCAAAGAACACTTAAAGTTGGGGATGATCGGGAATTAGAAGTGAAGGCCATAGGAACATTACAATTATTTTTGAAAACTGGTTTATGTATTAAACTTTATGATACCTTATATGTTCCTGAGGTAACTCGGAACCTTGTATCAGGACCAAAGTTAGACATGGACGGTTTTGTCGTTTCTCATGGTCATCGCAAACTCTCTATTCTCTATGATTCCGTTGTTTATGGTACTGGCATTCTGGATGGTGGTCTCTATAGATTAGAACTCGATGATAATTTTTCCAAATCTTTGTTGTCATATAATATTAATGAATCACTCACAAAGATGGAAAAGAAACAAATTCGAGACTTAGAGACTTCATCTATGTTGTGGCATCAACGTTTAGGCCACATCTCAAGAGAACGATTAAATCGTCTCGTAAAGGATGAAGTCTTACCTCCTCTCGATTTCACCGATTTTGGAACATGTGTCAAATGTCTTAAAGGCAAAATGACATCAGCGAATAAGAAAGGTGCCACTAGGAGCTCTAATTTATTAGAACTCATTCACACTGACATTAGTGGTCCCTATCAAATCGCTGGCATCACAGGACATACTTCATTTATCACTTTCATTGATGATTATTCTCGTTACATGTACTTGTATCTTATAAAGGAAAAGTCTGAATCTCTTACAACTTTTAAAGATTATAAAGCTGAAGTTGAAAAGCAATTAGATCGTCAGATTAAAGTTGTGAGATCAGACAGAGGCGGTGAATATTATGGAAGACATACTGATGTGGGTCAAGCTCCTGGTCCATTTTATGAGTTTTGTAAGGGCCAGGGGATTGTGAACCAATACACCATGCCTGGTACACCTCAGCAGAATGGTGTCGCTGAACGAAGAAATCGTACCCTTATGAACATGGTGCGCAGTATGTTAGCCAACACTAATTTACCATTATTCCTCTGGACTGAAGCGTTAAAAGCAGCTGTTCATATACTCAATAGAGTTCCTTCTAAGTCTGTCCCTAAAACTCCTTATGAACTTTGGACAGGAAGGAAACCGAGTCTTAAATATATGAAAGTATGGGGCTGCATTGCTGAAGCAAAATTATATAATCCTTTCCTAAGGAAACTTGACCCTAAAACAGTTACCTGTTTCTTTATCGGGTATCCCGATCATTCAAAGGGTTATCGTTTCTATTGTCCTTCCCATGTCACCCGTATTGTTGAAACCAAGCGTGCTGCGTTCCTGGAGGATTTCAAGGTCAGTGGGAGCAGTACTAACCCTTACGAAGAATTGCAAGAAGTACAAGACGCGGGGGGGAGAGACTCGTCGCTTACCATTACTCCGCTTACTCCTCTTGTACCACATGCAACTGCACCTGAAGCCACTGCACAAACTCCAACTCCACAACCAGAACTCATTATACCTCATAACGAAGGCACATCAAACGCTCAAAACCAAGACAACGCTCAACCCGAAAATCAGCTCAGGAGGTCATCTAGGCAAAAACGGCCTACTAATTGGGATGATTATATTACCTACCTGACTGAAATGGATGCTGGAAAGCTCAATGATCCTATCTCTTATAATGAAGCCATTAGCAGTGATCAGTCTTCTGAATGGAACAAAGCAATGATTGATGAGCTTGAATCCATGAAGAAAAATGACGTTTGGGATTTGGTAGAATTACCCAACGGTGTCAAACCTGTAGGTTGTAAATGGGTGTTCAAAACAAAACTGGATCCGAATGGGAACGTTGAACGCTATAAAGCGAGATTGGTTGCAAAGGGCTACACTCAGAAAGAGGGAATTGATTATCAAGAGACGTTTTCACCTGTCTCTCGTAAAGATTCATTAAGGATCGTTATGGCCCTAGTAGCTCATTTTGATTTAGAGCTGCATCAGATGGACGTCAAAACTGCTTTCCTTAACGGAGACTTAGACGAAGATGTTTACATGAAACAACCTGAAGGCTTTAAACCTGAAGGTCAGGAGCATCTAGTCTGTAAGTTGAAGAAATCCATTTATGGGTTAAAACAAGCATCACGTCAATGGTATCTCAAGTTTGATGAAGTCATGAAGAGGCAAGGTTTTATGAAGAATCAAGTGGATCAATGCACCTACCTCAAGATGAGTGGGAGTAACTTTACTATACTTGTCCTTTACGTAGATGACATTCTATTGGCAAGTAATAGTTTAGACATGTTGCATGAGTCGAAGCGGTTACTCTCGCATAACTTCGACATGAAGGATCTCGGAGATGCTTCTTACGTCATTGGCATCGAAATTTACCGAGATAGACACAAAGGGATCTTAGGATTGTCTCAAAAGACTTACATAGATCGTGTCCTTACACGTTACAACATGCAACAGTGCAAACCCTCCGTCGCTCCAGTAGTTAAGGGAGATGTTTTCGGTTCATTCCAGTGTCCGACAACAGAGGTTGAAAAGGAGCAAATGAGCCAGATACCTTACGCGTCAGTAGTCGGGAGCCTGATGTATGCTCAAGTCTGTACTCGCCCAGATATCGCTTATATTGCTGGAATGCTAGGCCGTTATCAGACTAATCCTGGCCTAGATCACTGGAAAGCAGCTAAGAAGGTCCTCAGATATCTGCAAGGGACGAAAGACTATAAACTGACTTATAGAAGAAGTGATCACTTAGAAGTGGTAGGTTATTCTGATTCTGACTTTGCCAAATGCAAAGATGACAAGAAATCCACTTCGGGCTACATCTTTATGTTAGCAGGCGGACCTATCTCATGGAAGAGTCATAAACAACAGTTAACTACAACTTCCACAATGATGGCAGAATACATTGCTGTTTACAACGCAACCTGTCATGGAATGTTGCTTAGAAATCTGATCACTGGACTCAAAATTGTTAATTCCATTTCTAGACCATTGAAGCTTTACTGTGATAACTCAGCTGCCGTTAGTTTCTCGAACAGTAACAGTTCGACTGGAGCTGGTTTATATCTCGATACAAAGTACTTGTTCGTACGTGAACGTGTTGAGGAAAATAATCTTTGTATAGAGTATATTAGTACTAAAGATATGCTAGCGGATCCGATGACTAAAGGTCTCCCACCTAAAGTTTTCGAAGAACATGTATCGAATATGGGACTTACTAAAGACCTTGTTTAATGGCATATTGTACTAGCTTATGTTTTAATTAATAAAATTTCCTCAGTTTGATTTTGTATGTCTCTAACATATGTTCTGCCGGTGTAATGACATATAGACAAATATAAATACAAATCAGACGCTAAAGGGCTTATACATATTTTGATCGTAACTGTTAGGTTTTAAATTGAGGCTATAGTATGACTAATGGGGGTCCTGAGTCGAATGATGATTCAACGGCTGTATTTCTCTGCTATAGTTCTTGGTTTAAAGCTAAAATGAGTGTTAACTCCTGGCCAGGCTTACCTAATACTCATGATAAATGATTACTTGGCTAAGTGGGAGAATGTGAGATTAAATATATAAAATGTAATATTTAATCTTGTAGCCTATATAATCATTTATATTATATTAGATCAAAATATATTTATTAACCTATTAATAATTAGTTGGTAATTGTTGATGGACCATATTACCCTTATTAACTAATTGGGTTTCCTCTTGGGTGTATAAATAAGGGGCTTATTAGAGAGTTAAAGGGTTACACACATTACACAATCACAACCCTCATAACATCAAGAAATCGGCTCTCTCCCCAAAACCGAAATCACCCTACTTTCGGTTTCATCACCATCATAACTTACACCCTAAGGAGGAACCAGATCATCCTGACAATCATGTCGAACTCAGTGTCTGCATCTCTGACTGGATTCTCTGCTGGCCTGTCTGCTGTAACAGGTATTATTCATGTTTTCCATTACATTTAAACAGAACTGATACAACACAACGGTCACGCCGAGAGTAACCACGTCTCGCTTTGATCAAAATCAATTTCCATCGGGGATCATCACGACCAGAAATATAAATTTCATTTCAATACAAACAGTCGTTCAATCATACCAGTTAATTTTCTTGGTGATAGCAACGGACAAGAAAAACAAAATAGATTTGTTATCTTTTCAACTATGGTATCGTACATAAACAATAAATATGATGGAAAGTGAGTATACTGGGGAGAGAAGAATTAATAGATATTAAATAGATAAAATATTGATCAAATGATGCATCAATTTCGTTCCATGTTATTCAAGCAAAACCCAGCAATCGTCTTCCAGTCTTATGCACAATTTTTTTTCACAACAACTCAAATAGGAAACTGATGAAGCAATTGTTAACCAAGGGAGGTTAATTCACTGGTCTCGTCAAATAGGGTTAATCCCTTTCTTCTGAGGATCGGTGGCTGGATCGTCTGCTGATCTGTCTTCTGCACAAGGAAAACACACCATGACTCGTAACAAGGATGATGGGGTGGGTGGTGCTCCTTGTTACCACTCTCCGGCTTGAGAATCAGTAAATTGCTTGAGAGCAATGTGTGTGATAGTAGTATGAGTGAGAGAGTTTGATAATCGATACCTCAAACTTGGTCCGGGATGGGTATTTATAGCCGAGTAGTGAAGGTGGGTAATCAAGTGGCTGGACTGACAACGCGCAGCCCTTTGCAGGTGTGTCAGGCTTGTCGGTCATGGAGGTGACACCACGTCCTACTGTGGCTGTCAGTCTGTGTCAGCGTTGCTTACGTGTGGGCTGACAGGAAACTGTCATTGATGCCACTTGCTGTTAAGGTGTCAGTCCTACTTGCTCTATGGATAGGATGCGGTGCCAGGCCGCATCACTATCTGCGGTAACTGCGGTTGTTTCCGCGTCCCTTGTTCCGATGAAGATGTTTCTGGGATGCGGTGCAGGGCTGCATCGCCATATGCGGTAACTGCTGTTACCTTATCCCTTGTCATGACGAAAATGTTCATAGGATGCGGTGCAGAGCCGCATCGCTATGTGCAACACCCATTTTCATATACAAGGTAAGTCTTCTCATCACTTAACAGATTGGATTCGACCGCTGCGTTCGCGCGTGCCCGTGCGGACGCAGATAATTTCTTGTTGGTGGGAGTATTTGATAAGAGTAATGGTCACTCGCGACCATGTTGGTGCTAGATCTGGGACCATACCCCTTCAGAAACCAAGAATCTGTTGTAAATAATACTAACAAGAATTCTTAAACTTTAAAAATTTTAAATTTGTTAAAACTAGGCCTGGCAAATAAAACCCATTGGGTTTTCTGGGTTATTTTGGGTCATTCTGAAAATGAGTATGGGTCTGGTTAGGTTAATAAATAACTAAGGATAGGTTAGGATGGGTTATATAATATCTATTTAAAATAATTCGTGGGTAACGATGGGAATTTCGCAAGGTAATTGGGTAACTCAAAAAAGAGCATCACAAGCAGATTTTTCAACTTATTCGAGTGTTCGTAGATGTTGGCTTCACAAATAATAAAAATTTTAAAATAAAAAAAATAAAAATAATAAAAATTTTCTAAAAAATCAGAAAAATAAAAAAAAATTCTAAAAAATAAAAAACAATCATAAAAATCCAAAAAATTCAAAAAAATCAAAAAAATTCAAAAAATAATAAAAAATTAAAAAAATAATAAAAAATAAAAAATTCTAAAAAATCAAAACAATTCTAAAAAACAAAAAATTACTAAAAAATCAAAAAAAATTTAAAAAAATAATAAAAATCCAAAAAATTCTAAAAAATAAAAAAATCTTAAAAATAAAAAAATTTTAAAAAATAAAAAAAATACTTAAAAATAAAAAAATTCCAAAAAATTAATAAAATTCTAAAAAATCCAAAAAATTCTAAAAATTAAAAAAATAATAAAAATAAAAAAACTAATAAAAATCCAAAAAATTCTAAAAATAAAAAAAATGTAAAAAACAAAAAAAAGTTCTAAAAAATAATAAAATAATAAAAATCAAAAAATTCTAAAAAATCACAAAATACAAAAAAATCTAAAAAAATAAAAAAAAAGTCAATATTGTAGAAGGCGCTAGTCGGGCGATGAGGTACCGCCTAGAGAATAATCGGGATTAATAGGGATTAGTCAGGATTAATCGGATTGAACTTTTTAAGTATAATTCTACAAATTTTTATATACATAGATAACTTTATACTTTTTATTAATAAATTTAAAAGTTTAGGAACCATATGTAAACTAGTGAAAGATAGAGGAGGTTAAATGTTAAAATACCTAAACTTAAATGTTAAAATAGGTTTATAACTAAAATTTGGGCTTTAAACGATGGGCCAGGTTTCAAAAATTAGGTTTTTTTGGGTCAATAAACATGTTTTATGGTAAAAAAACATGGGCCTGATTAGTCCGATTTTGACCGGTTTTGACCGATTTTTTCCGACTTTTACCGACTTTGACCGATTTTGACCAAAACCGATTTTTTTGATCGACTAGGATTTTTAGGATTTTTTTTATTTTTTAGAATATTTTATGATATTTTTTATTTTTTTAGAATTTTTTTATTTTTTATTTCATTTTTGATTTTTTTTTAATTTTTTGATTTTTTAGAATTAGTTGAATTTTTTATTATTTTTTATTGTTTTGATTTTTTTAGAATTTTTTGGCTTTTTTATTATTTTTTAGATTTTTTTGATATTTTAAATTTTTTTATCTTTAGATTTTTTTTAATTTTTTAGATTTTTTTTGGATTTTTTATTAATTTTTTAATTTTTTGAGTTTTTTTTTACTAGTTTTATATTTTTGAATTTTTTGGATGTTTTTTAATTTTTTGGATTTTTTAGAACTTTTTTCATTTTTATAGTGTTAATTACATAGTTAGTCCCTGTGGTTTGCACAAAGTAACATACTTAGGTACTAATACTTTAAAATCACATTCTAGGGTATTAACTTTTCATTTTGTAACGTTTGGAGGTATTAACGTTATTTGTAGGTTTAAAATCACATTCTATTAGTACCTAAGTATGTTATTTTGTGCAAACTACAGGGACTAACTATGTTAATACCCAATAAGTTAATACCTCCAAACGTCGCAAAATGAAAAGTTAATACCCTAGAAGATGATTTTAAACTATTAATACATAAGTATGTTATTTTGTGCAAACCACAAGTACTAACTATGTAATTAACTCTTTTTTATAATTTTTATGGTTTTTTAGAATTTTTTTATTATTTTTTAATTTTTTGGAATTTTTTTGATTTTTCTAGAATTTTTGATTTTTTAGAATTTTTTTGATTTTTGATTTTTTTGATTTTTTTTGATTTTTTTTATTATTTTTTTATTTTTTAGAATTTTTTTTATTTTTTATAATTTTTTGGATTTTTTAGAATCTTTTATCATGCCAAAATACATCTTGACAAAAACCCATCTTGACCTAAACCCATTCTAACCCATTTCTTAATTAACTCATTCTAACCCAAACCTATCATAACCCATACCTATCCTAACCCATTACCCAAACCTAATAAACCCATTAAACTATTAGTACATAAGTATGTTATTTTGTGCAAACCACATAGACTAACAATGTAATTAACTCTTTTTTATAATTTTTTATGGTTTTTTAGAATTTGTAGAATTTTTTTATTATGTTTTAATTTTTTAGAATTTTTTTGATTTTTTAGAGTTTTTTGATTTTTTAGAATTTTTTGATTTTTTATTATTTTTTTGATTTTTTATTATTTTTTTGATTTTTTTGATTTTTTTAGAATTTTTTGGAATTTTTATGATTTTTTAGAATTTTTTGAATTTTTTATTATTTTTTATTTTTTATACTTTTTTGGATTTTTTAGAATCTTTTATCATGCCCAAATACATCTTGACAAAAACCCATCTTGACCTAAACCCATTCTAACCCATTTCTTAATAAATCCATTCTAACCCAAACCTATCATAACCCATACCCATCCTAACCCATTACCCAAACCTACCCAACCCACCCATTTTGCCATTCCTAGTTAAAACCAAAACTAATCTAGTTGTCATCTCCGTTGAATATTGCAAGTCACCAAGTAAGAACACAACCCTTTTGTGGCTTTTTTTGGCAGCTTTATAGTAAAAATTGGCGATTCAACTGAAATAGTTTGATCCTTGTTGATTTCTACCCAATTTGCCGACGAATACGAGATGAGATATGAGAAAATAAACTTGGATTTCTCTTGGAATCGCGATACACTATCAGATCAAGCTATTTGTCAGTACAAACAAATGTTTAATTGGATTAGACCAAGAGGTTTATCAAGAACGAATTTGTTGTTTGTTTGAAGACCTCGTACCGTTTTTCCTTGGCTTCTATTTTGGTATTTTAAATACAATCTCATTGTTCATTTCATGCGTTCATATATTAGGGGTGGCAAAATGGGTCGGTTAGGTAGGTTTGTGTAATAAGTTAGGATGGGTTTGGGTTAGGTTGAGTTAATTAAAAAATGGGTTAGCATGGGTTTAATTCAAGATAGGTTTTGTCAAGATGGATTTGGGCATAATAAAAAATCAAAAAAATTCAAAAAAAATAAAATTCCAAAAAATCCAAAAAATTATAAAAAAAATAAAAAATTTCTAAATATTCTAAAAATAATAAAAATCAAAAAAATCAAAAAGATCAAAAAAATTTAAAAAAACAAAAAAAATTCTCAAAAATCAAAAAAATATTAAAAAATCCAAAAAATAATAAAAAATCAAAAAAATTCTATAAAATCAAATGGTTAGTTATAGAGACCATGGGGGCCAAAATGGTTAGACTTAAGGGCCAAAATGGTTAGTTATAGAGACCATGGGGGCAGATATGTTAAAAATTCTTATTTTGGGCTAATATAGTAAAAGTGATACAACCACAGGGGCCAAAAACGTAATTTACTCAAAAAATAATAACAAATCCAAAAACTCTAAAAAATCAAAAAAAATCTAAAAAATACAAAAAATATAAGAAATTATAAAAAATCAAAAAAATAATAAAAAATCCTAAAATTTCTAAAAAACTCTAAAAATTCCACAAAATTCTGAAAATTCGAAAAAATAATAAAAATCAAAATAATTCTAAAAATCAAAAAAATAATAAAATATCCAAAAAATTCTAAAAAATCAAATCAAAATATAAAAAATTAGAAAAAATTATAAAAAATCAAAAACATTCAAAAAAATTCAAAAAACTTAAAAAAATTAAAATAAAAAATTCTAAAAAATAAAAAAAATCTAAAAAATATTAAAAATTCTAAAAAATCCAAAATATTATAAAAATAAAAAAAACCTCAAAAAAATTAAAAAATCTAAAAATCCTAAAAGTTTTTTTAGATTTTCTTGCATTTTTTTGATTTTTTTGGGATTTTTTATTATTTCTTTGATTTTTTTTATTTTTTAGATTTTTTTATTTTTTTCTATTTTTTAGATATTTTTTAATTTTTCATTATTTTTTGAGTTTTTTGGATTTTTTATTAATTTTTTTATTTTTATAATTTTTAAGATTTTTTAGAAATTTTTGGAATTTTTTATTTTTTTTATTTTTATCATATTTGTGATTTTTTATTATGTTTCAGAAATTTTTGGATTTTTTATTTTTTAGAATTTTTTTGATTTTTGATTTTTTGATTTTTTTAGAATTTTTTGGATTTTTATTATTTTTTAGAATTTTACGGATATTTAATTGTTTTTTTGATCTTTTTGATTTTTTTTAAATTATTTGGATTTTTATTTTTTTTATTTTTTAGATTTTTTTTGGTTTTTTAGTAATTTCTTATTGTTTTTAATTTTTTTATTATTTTTAAATTTTTTTATTATTTGTGAAGCCAACGTCTACGAACACTCGAATATGATGAAGAATTTGCTTTGCCTGTGATTCTCTTTTTTGAGTTACCCATTTACCCAGCGTAATACCCATCCTGACCCACGAATTATTTTAAATAGTTATCATATACCCTATCATGACCCATCCTTAATTATTTCTTAACCCATTCTGACCTATCCTCATTTTTAAAATCACCTAAAATAACCCAAAAACCCAAATGGGCTTTTATTGACAGGCCTAGTTCATATATAGTATATATTATTATGTACTAATAACTAGGTTAAAACTCGTGTATTACACGGACTAAACAAATAAATATATAATTTATGTTTATCATTTTCAATCACCAAACCAAATATAATAAAATAATGTTATCAGTGTTTCATTAAATAATGTTCATGTTATCATCGTTTCATTAAATAATGTTCATCATATACATAGGAACCATATGAAACATGATGCGATAAGACGTAATATAGACACAATTACAAGGATTGTTTTGTGAGATAACCCAAACACTCGCATTTCTATCAAGCCTTATGATAAGCAATATATAGATGATGGGTGTCAAATAATCTCAGACACGAGCAAAAAGGAAGTAAGATATGTATTCAAATTCATCATCAGCTTCAACAAAATCTTTTTATTATGACAAAAAAAAAAACATGTTTTATTTTATAACATGATTAAAATAGATGAACGAATATGTTATGGGTGCTACTTTCTACACCCCCCTCTATTTACTTTTTTCACCCCCCTCCTCTCACATACTTACAGGTGGGGCCTGCGTGGGACCGACAGTTTTCCTCTCACAAGGGGGGGTATAATCAGGAAAGAGGGGGGGTGCGTATAGAATGAGCCTATGTTATACCAAATAAAGTACAAGTAAATCAACAATCTAAGTTCTTACAACTACGTAAATGCATCTCCTGGATTTCTCATGGTTATCTCTAACATGCTTAAACAAAAAGTTCATTCCACACCCAGAAAGGCTGCACACGAAAGGCTTTTCTTAATAATAGGTAGTTTTATGTGTTATCTTATATTCGATCCCTATAATTTAATGAAGAAGTTTGCCGCTCCACTCCATAAGGACTAAACCCCATGAAGGGGAACAATGCTTTAGAAGCATTAGAGGAAAACCGCGGTGGGGTTTTTTTATTATTATTATTATTTATGTATTTAAGTATTCCCGAATGCATATTTAATTCGCACTCCCCCATTAGTCTGGGTATATTACGATTTTATCATCAGTTTAAAATTACGAATCCTCATGATCAAAGTTATGGTTTTGCCCCTGGTTAAAAATTACAGTATTATCATCGGTTTAATTTTTGACAAATTACGATTTTACCCCAGCTCAAAATTACAATTTTGTCCCCGGTTAAAAATTATAGTATTGCCATCATTTTAGTTCTTTTTAAAAGATGCATGGGGGAATAGTGCCAGGTTGCTAAATGGCACTCCACATTGGCTCGGGTATGTTACTATTTTACCCTCATTTCAAAATTACGAATTTGCCCCTGTTTCAAAATTACAGTATTGTCATCGTTTTATCTTTTGGCAAATTATGATTTACCGCAGGCAAAATTTACAATTTTGCCCTCAGTTCAAAATTACATTATTACTATCGTTTTAGTTTTTTTTATCAAAACTATAGATGTGTTTTGTTTTACTTGGTTGACTCGATTTAATATTTTTTTCGTGTTAAGGAGTTGCTTAACACTCGCTCATTTATCCTGACAAATTACAGTTTTGCCCTTGCCCCGAATTCAAAATTACGATCTTGTCATCGTCTTAGGTTTATTTTCTAGTAAAATTATAGTAGCATTTTTTAATTGGTTGAGAAATATTCGGTCTATCACCTCGCAACTGGGGCGGGGCATCAACTAGTTACCGAACAAAAGTTATAAAATATTATATGATCTTTTCTTAGTTTTAAAATGTAACAGAACTAGAGTATGTCCCGCCCGCGTTGCGGGGCGTTAAACCGAATATTTCTCACTTTAATAACATGTACGCATTTATTTCGGTTAGTTATACATGCTACTTATAACACGATATAAAAAAGATACATCAAGTTAACCAAGTAAAGGAAAAAATATCATAGTTATGATAAAAAAATAACTAAAACGATGACAAGCGTGTAATTTAGAGTTGGGGGCAAAACGATAATTTGTTAGGACCAATTAGCGAGTGCTAGGCAGCTGTTTGGCACAAATAAAAACTAAATTAAGTCAACCAAGTCAAATAAAAGACTATAATAGTTTTGCCAAAAAAAAAAAACGCTGAGAAGATTGCAATTTTTAGCTGGGGTAAAATCGTAATTTTAAACTGAAGGTAAAATAATATTTTGAACTGAAGGCAAAATCATGTTTTTATTTTGAATTGTGGGCAAAATCGTAATTTTTTTTTTTATGTGGGCAAAGGGGCAAACAAAATTTTTATTTTGAACTGGGGCGAAATTGTAGTTTTAAAATGGGAACCAAATTATAGGCAAAAATATATATATTTTTTTAACCAAGGCAAAATCATATTTTTTAACAGGTGGCAAAATCGTAGATCTAAGCTGAGGCAAAGCATAAATTCAATTTCAAACTGGAGGCAATATCATAATTTTTATCAGGGCATAAAATCGTAATTTAACAGGACTTATAAATAACTATTTTATGCAAAAAAAAAAAAAAAAAGCTTATTAAAGTCAGCCGCCACTTTAGCCAATAGTCTTATTTCACTATTCCCGCCAACTTTTTTTCACTTAAGTTGCGGGGCGATGGCCGAATAATTCTCAATAAATTAAAAAAAAGACTACTATAATTTTGCTATGGAAAAAAAAACAATGATAAGACCGTAATTTTGGGCTCAGGACAAAACTGTAATTTTTCAGGACTAATGAGCCAGTGTTAGACAGCTAGAGTTATGCGCCGCCCGCGTTGCGGGGCGCTAAACCGAGTATTTCTTAGGTTAATAACATGTACGCCTTTATATCGGTTAGTTATACATGCTACCTATAGCACGATATCATAAAAGATACATCAAGTTAACCAGTTAAAGAAAAACAGTACCATAGTTATGATAAAAAAAATTAACTAAAACGATGACAAACGTGTAATTTAGCAATATTTTAGTTGCGGGCGAAATTGTAATTTTTAGCTGGGTGCAAAATCGTAATTTTAAACTGGGAACCAAATCGTAATTTGCCAGGACTCTAGCTGTGGGCAAAACCATATTTTTATTTTGAACTGAGGACAAAAGTGTATTTTTTAACTGAAGGCAAAATCGTAAATTTAAGCTGGGGAGAAAAGCAAAATTTTATTTTGAATCAAGTGCGAAATCGTAATTTTACACTTAGGATAAAATTGTAATTTGACATCACGTATAAATAACTATTATATGAAAAAAAAAAAAAACCAAAAGTCAAACTGCCGCCCAAAAGTGGCCAACCATTTGACACAACTATTCCCTGACGTCATATAAACTTGAGATTGTATATGTTGAGAATTTAGTGATTTCGTATGCTGATATCAGAAATTGAACTCATGGAATTTTGAATTAAATAAAATTAAGAATCTTAAAATGTTTAGGCAAACTATTAATAAAATACGATAAATGAACAATCATAAGAAGTTCAAGGTAAAAAAATATATATATTATATAGGGTGAGGTTCTTGTAAAAAGTACCTTTTTTCGTGAGAAGTGTGAGAAGACATAGAAATTGACATATAAGCATCATGTTTTGAACTTAGACATGATGTTTTGGGTTGTTTTAGTAAGAAAAACACCAAATATAACAATTTAAAACGCAAATGCAACGTATTATGGGCGTGAAATTTAAAAGTCACTACTTAACACTTAAAACACACGACTTAACGTTCTTGGCATGGTGTTTTAAGTTTTAAGCCTAGATTTCATTGCATTGTGTTTTAAATTGTTATGTTTGGTGTTTTTCTTGCCAAAACAACCCAAAACATTATGCCTAAATCCAAAACAAGATGTCTACATATGAATCTTTATGCCTTCTCACACTTCTCACGAAAAATGTCATTTTTACAGGATCCTAAGACTGTGTCAATATTCATAAAAAAATAACATATCTAACTTAAAAGTTACTATATACGTTAACATAAGTTTATTCTAAATATATTATGTATGTATTAATTCTTTACTGTGTGCTTCAACATAAGTTTATTCTAAACATATTATGTATGTATTAATTCTTCATCTTAACGCATAACATAAGTTTAATCGAAACTTAATAATTTATATGAACTAGTAGGATTAACCCGCACTTTCTACGGGGAATTAAGTTGGCATTGATTTTGTTAATTATGATAGAGTCACTTGTTATAGCAATCGAAACAAAGACCCTAAATTCCAAAAATAGACAAGCAGGATCAAAATATATAAAAAGTAGAATGAAACTTTACAAAGAAAGAAAATCTAATTGTAATACTAAGAAGTTCAATAGGCACATAATATCTTTCATTTTTTATAAGTTTTCATGCATAAAACATAACCTGTTTTTATGTTTCCCCAAATAAATTAAGATGGCATGAGAAAATATGATCCAATATAAAATGGAAATAGTTCCCATGACTAATGGAGAAATTGGAATTTGGGTTTTAGGAGGGTACATGGGCTCCTCTAGATTTTTGAAGCGGTCCCTGAATAAAATAAAAATTAAAGTGATTCCTAAGCAACTAAGTGCCGTTAACGTTTAATCATTGTTTTTCAGTTCTGTTTCAAATTAATATAGTTTTATAACTAGATTAAAACCCCGTGTATTACACGGGTTGCATAAATATAATTTTATATAATAATATGATAACACAAACAGTCATCAAAATTTATCTTTTAAAAATGAACACTCCAAGTCGTTATAACGATGCGTCTAAAAACACTTACGATTAGATAGAAGCATATGCCCGACCTAGAATAATTATTTAATTCTAGTAAAAAAATAGAATAATACAATTATGAAGTGTATATTAAACGGAAACATTTGATTCCTAATTTGCCATAATTCTATTCACCGAACTTCAAAGTATATATATATCTACTCATAATATCTAAATTTTTGTTTAAAATTAATTATAGAAAAACAAATAATTATTTTATCTAATTTTTTGTTTAGAATTATTATTATTATTTAATATAACCATAATAAAAACAATCGTAGGTATTCTTATCTATTTTTTTTGTTAAAATTAGTTATATTATTATTATTATTATTATTATTATTATTATTATTATTATTATTATGATAATGATGATCATAATAAAAACGAATATTTATCCTTATGTTAATTTTTGTTTAAATTATTTGTAGAAAAAAATATTTATTCTTAATTTATATTTTGTTTAAAATTATTATTATTATTATTATTATTATTATTATTATTATTATTATTTAAGAGATAAATA
Source organism: Helianthus annuus (assembly GCF_002127325.2). NCBI lineage: Eukaryota > Viridiplantae > Streptophyta > Magnoliopsida > Asterales > Asteraceae > Helianthus > Helianthus annuus. Next base: position 132,482,632 of record NC_035437.2, on the reverse strand, counting down.
GGAAAATAAAGTAAGAAGGCATCAGAAACCTGACAAATAATTATTTTATCTAATTTTTTATTTAAAATTATTATTACTATTTAATATAACCATAATAAAAACAATCGTAGGTATTCTTATCTATTTTTTGTTAAAATTAATTATTATTATTATTATTATTATTATAGTAAAAACGAATATTTATCCTTATCTTAATTTTTGTTTAAAATTATTTGTAGAAAAAAATATTTATTCTTATCTTATATTTTGTTTAAAATTATTATTATTATTATTATTATTATTATTATTATTATTTAATATAAGAGATAAATAGGAAAATAAAGTGAGAAAGCATTAGAAACTGACACATGTCCAAAAAAGGTTTTCATTTATTAGTATAGAAAGATGTTATGTAAAGCATTAATACTTCATCTTAACGCGTACATTATTCAAATACTCATCCTCTTTATCTCTTTCTATACATAGATACAGTGGTGCACTGCCCCCCAATGTTTCGGTTAGAAGTCTAAAATTTTCGATTTTTCGTCCGAAAATTTTAAAATTATATAGGATTCCCCCCCCCTCGAAACTATGGGTCAAGCTCCGCCACTGCATATATATATATATGGGTAAGGTTCATGCGAGAACCACCTTTATTGCGAGAACCGCGAGAACCAATGTAAACACAACCTAAATAGCAAAAAAAAAAAACCTAACCCCCCACCCCCCAAGCTAAAATGCAAAAAACTAAACCCACAAAAAACCTAAAAAAATCTAAAAAATCAAAAAAACACACAAATTTTTTTTTAGTATTTTTTACATTAAAATCGCTACTTTTAGTAGCAAAAAAATTAAAAATTTAAAAAAATTCTTTTTTTTTGCTACTAAAAGTAGCGATTTTTTCAAAAAAAAATGTTAAAAATATTTTTTTATGTGTTTTTTTAGCTATTTTTAGGTATTTTTAGTTGTGTTCACATTGGTTTTCGTAGTTCTCGCAATAAAGGGTGGTTTCTAACGGATCATTCTCCTATATATCTATAATCTATAATACTATATAATACATCTCCTTAGGATTAATATGTAATTTTACCCCTTAATTTTAAGATGGCACATCAAGAGTCTTGCTTGTTCCCTCATCTTTCGTCCCTTTCTCCCAATTTTACCCTCAATTCATTGTCAGTCGCACACAAATTCTTCACTTATTCAATACAATTTCATTTCAGATTAAAACCTTTCAACTTTCTTCAATCGAAATAACCCCCAATCAATTCTGAACACTAAAATTAATTGAAACCCTTTCAACTTTCTTCAATTAAAACTTTCGTGAAATGTTACCATGGCGATTAAAGGAGTATTTCAAGGGGCAATACCCTATTGAAGATGCTAAACCCACACTCTCTCACCACCACTGGTTTCAGAATTGCCTCATGCCGTCTTCATTCACGTATCAAACTCAGTTTCTCATCTACTTTCTTCAATTTCAACTTCTTGATGTTTAATCCTGATTTGTTTGCTTATGCAGGGTGTTTATTCACGAGGGAAGATACATTCCGAGCTTATTTTCACAACTCGAAAGACCCTCTCTCTCAATGTTTGAAGATTGCCGGAGCTTCGCCGGAGAAACCCTCTTGCTCTCCATCGTCGGTATACCCTTCTTTTAGTTGTTTATCATATGTTTCGTCTCTCCATTTTATAAACATACAAAAGCTTGTTTGAATTAAAGTGGCAAACAAAAATGTAACAGTAATAAGGCTGGTCAGGTCAGATGTAGTCGGGTCAAGGTCCGTTTGGGTCAAAGTCAAGTGTAGTCGGGTCATAGGCATATAAATGGCGGTCCAGGTACAATAAAGGAAGTAAGGAACATGTTTAGAGTGAAGGGTGGCCGGTTGTTTGTTTCTTTACCTCGAGTTAATGTTCGAGGCGGATATGAATGAACGTTCGTGTACAGGTTATTTTTATTGGTATTAAAGTGTTAACCTACTCTGGTTATACGTGGTTGGTATAAAGAGAGAGAGAAACGGGAGTGACAGAGAGGGAGAAGTAGGGAAGCGGTCGGTGGTTTCTGAAGGCAATCGGATCTTCTTCCCAATCAATGAAAAAAGAAGGTTGCGGAGGCGGCGTCTAGGAGTTCGGATTTCTTTCCTCCGGCCATCTGACTGACGTTCAGCTGTTGTAGTTCCAGGTATCTCTTACTTTTAAGTGATTCAAACTTACTGTTTTGATGTTTTTCATATCGTATACCCTGTCATGTTTGGGCGATTTTAAGAAACAAAAGTTATATGATAGCTGGTAGTCGTATTTGTTTTCTTCTGATTATTTTTTTGTCTCTTTACCATAAACTGTTGCAGTGAAGTTGATAGCAAAGCATGGTAAAAGTGAAAAAGGCATTCAATCTGAGACAACAAATTGAGCTACTAATGATGTTTATATATATAATTTATCAATAACTCTGTGTTGGGGGTGTAACTCATCTGATGCCTACCCTTTGTTTGTCTAAACGTAACTCTGTTTTCGCAATGTTTTTAAAATCATTGTTAGCGATAGGAGGGTGATGGTGTTTACTGGATGCATATTACTGTTGTTTATACTTCATAGGCAGTTAGATTATATATTACAAAAGGCACTTGTGCTGTAATATAGAGTCCTAAAAACTCTTTTATGAACTTATTCTAGGAAGTTCTCTTTTATGAACATTATGTTTCACACTATCATAATGTTCTTTTATATCACGAAATATTCATGCTGCAGGGATGTGTAATGCACTTGTTGATCAAGTGGATCATAGCAAGAGGAAGAACTTTTTGATCAAGTATGTTTTTATTGACTTACCTTTTATGCCATTTTATTCTGTTAAATAATTTTTATTTTTCTTTTTCTTAAACCTAGGTTCTGTTAAATAATGTTTTCTTTTTCTTTTTCTAAAACCTAGGTTGGTGATTGTTTGGGTACTCTACTTAAGACCTTTAAGGCTCCATTTTTGCCTTTATTTGATGAATTATTACCGTACTTGATGCCTATGTGGGTGAGTTTCTTACTTTCATCATATTTTTGTGTTCACTTCTCAATTATAGTTGTTTTGCAAATTCTGTCTGGATGCATGCCTTTAATATGGGATGTTACTTTAGGGCAATGATAGGACCGATGAGGATTAGTCTTTTTTGCAAATTCACCGTGATAGTATTAATGTTGCTCAGGTAATTTAGTCTTTCTTTATCGTATATATCAAATTAATATGTTCTTAAACCAGTGGCGGACCAAGAAATCTTTTGCTTGGGGTGCGTATGAGGTGTTCAACCATATTTTCAAAGGGTACGGTCGGGTTTTTTGTCTAAAATGTGTAACTAAATTTTATTTTTCAAGGGATGTGACCGCCCACCTTGGCCAAAGGGTGGGTCCGCCCCTGTCTTAAACATGATGTTTTTTAGCAAGTATGATTTGTTGGACAACTACGTGATAATTCTAATGTTATAAATCCTGTTTTATTTGGTCAGATTGTTCCTGCATGGCTAAACTGATTGCCAATAAAAGATGACTTGATTGAGGCTAAAGTTGTGCATGATCAGCTTTGCTCAATGGTGGAAAGGTATAGTCTGAAATTTCAAACGAGACTCGAGAACATAAGTTGTCCATTAAATTCTTTAAAATTAATTAGCGCGTTAAATATGAATTGTTTCATTCTTATTGAATTGTATTCAGGTCTGATGGAGAATTGTTAGGGCTTAACCATCAGTATCTTCCAAAGATAGTTGGAGTATTTGCAGATGTACATATATCCACACTCAAATAATTTTTTATTAATTTTATTTTTTCATCTAGAATTCTCTAATAACTAGGGTCGTTCAAATCGCTCGCCGCTCGTCGCTCGCTCGACGCTCGTTCGAAAATTGCTCGGAAAATGCTCGTTCGATTTGACGCTCGGTTGTAAGTGAGCCGCTCTGCTCGGTTCGGTTTGTAAACGAGCCAAGCATGAGCAAAGGTCCGATCGGCTCGGTTCGGCTCGAATTATTATTTTAATTAGTATATATATACATATACACATACATCTATAAACATGTATATACACAAATATAAATTATACATAAATATACACACATACACCTATATATACACACACTTACACATACATATATACTTAAATATAAATTAAATTTATAGTTTTATATGTACCAATCTATTAGATTTTGGTCAACTATATACAAATTTACAACTATATCTATACGTACTAGCCCAATCACGCTAATAAAAATTTAAAATCAAAACTAAAAGTTAAACCCTGAACCTAAACGACAGTTTGTTCATCGCCTCAATGTTTCATGTTGTTACCCTAAGTCGATCGTCTCCTGCTCTCAACGTAATTGTTCGTGCAATATGATCATCGCCTCGTCAGCCACAACATTGTTATTTATAAGAAAAATATTATGCCATGAAATGTGCATGTTTTTAAAGACATAAAAACTTGAGACCCAACATTGTCACTATTTTTCAGCAAATTTAAATTGGGCGACACGGTTGTCCAAATCGCTCGAATTTCGCTCGACGCTCGCTCGAAATTTTTACTGCTCGAAAAATGCTCGCTTGATTTGATGCTCGGTTTTAAATGAGCCGTTCCGCTCGGTTCGGTTTGAAAACGAGCCAAGCACGAGCAAAGGTCCGCTCGGTTCGGCTCGGCTCGTGAACAGCCCTACTAATAACCATGACTTTCACGTATTAGGTTCTTTCTGCTGGTAAAGATTTAGCTTCTGAAGAGACCGCTACTCGAATGATCAATCTTCCGAGGCAGCTTCAGCAAACATTACCACCATCTGCCATGGCATCAACTTTGTCATCGTTACAACCTCAACAACTTGCTCTTCAATCCGTTCTCTCATCCTAGAGGTTTATAAAATCATATCTTTATTCATCTGTTTGGGGTGTGTATTATTTGTTTTTATCCACAATATATAATTGAAATTGAGTTTTGCATGCATTATATTCATACCCATATTATCAACTCCGCCGCAACGCGCGGGTTCCCCACTAGTATATTAAAAAGGAGAAGTGATGTACAAAGTTGTAATTTTACATAACGTACAAACTTTAGAACAATATGTACAAGAAAATAAAGCCTTTAAAATTACATCTTTTCCAAAATTTTAAGACACCTTAAGGGTGTTTTAGGAATTTCATCCATGGAATAACCCTAAAATTAACTCCAGTCAATTGGAATCGTTTCTTCTCCTCACGACCCTCTATGTCTTTGTTATCATCGTTTGGACTTTGGAGGACATGAAATAGCGAGAACAAAGAGAAGGGACTGAGCGTAGACCTCTGGCAACCGATGATAACAAAGCAATAAGTTGTTTTCTAAAAGCTTAGCCAAACATGCCCGAAATCTCCGATCATTGGGATTTGAACAGTTGCGACGGCGGTGTATTCTTCATCAGAATCGGTAGGGCTGGGGTAAGTTTTCGGGTTCGATTGTTCTTCTCCGGTAACTATCAGTTGGTGGTTGTGGGGTTTTTCCGCCGGAGTTCGTTCATGTTTGCTATATATCTATTGTTTGTAACGAAGAATACAGAGAGAGGGGAGCAGGCCAAGGGCCCTCCGGCTGGCAACGGCGAAATCGATGACTTCTACGCTACTAATGTTACGGCTATCTCCTCTTAATTTTGTTTAATTTGATATTTCAATCTTTTAAATATGCTGTTAGTTTTGTTTTTTTCACCCGACTGGTTTTTTTTTTTTAATTCGACTGGTTATTTGTTTTCAATGAATTACTAATAATGAATGTATTAGGTCTCCTATTCATGCCTACCATTTGTTTAATGAAATTCTTATGTGAAGAATAGGTGATGATGTATAAAGTTTGTTGCAGTGGTTGAAGAATTTTACAAGCAACTTCATTCTGGCTAGGCTTCTCTGTCCTTATCATTGTTTTTTTAATTATAACCTTTTTATTGCATCTCAATAATTTCATGCTAAAACTGGAAAACGGTCTAGCGAGCTAGGACTTCAGCGACGCTTCAGGGATGTTTTGGGGATTCTGTGGTGGATGAAATGACGGTGTGCCAACAGGTCCTGGTTGGCGTTGATGGTTTTGGCGGCGGTGGTGATTGGTGTCAGTTGAGGTTTGTATTTTAAGTTTTTGATTTCGATTCCACAATTAGAAGCTGATTGTTTTGATTTAAACGATGACACTAATAGTTCTGATCCCAATCTTGCTGCTAAGAACAAACTTGATTTGATGAAAAGCAGTTCGGCTTCGAGAAAAGAGATTGATTTGGAAAACAACATCAAAGCGTATGCTCATCCCTCTCAGGTTTTATTAGAAAGTTTTTAATATCAGAATGCATTATCGCACAATTTTGAAGCCCATTTTTATTAGTTCTTGATCTATTTGAAAGAAAATCTTTATGATTTATAAATTCAAGCACTATACAAATTATACCTTATTACATCAAGATTTTAAAATGACATTCCACTTTTTTTTTTTTTGTATAAACTTACATTCCCACAGCAAATTTTGAAGCTGCAAACAAAAGATGATTAGGGATAGAATTTCGCAGTGGTTAGTGGGACAACGACGTCCAGAAAAGGTTCCAATGAATTAGGTAAGTATCAAAATTTTTCTTCCTGTTCCGATTCTGAAGCATGTCCACCGTTCTCGTTACTTAGATTTACGATGATGTGTTAGCTGGATATAATATAGAGGTGGCAAAATGGGAAGGTTTGCCGGTTGGGTAATGAGTCAAAACACGTTTTAAGTCGAAGTGAGTTGTGTTCAATTGACCCAAAATTCTTTTTATTGACTATTTTTACAGTTCTTTCATTATATAGTTTGTAAATGAAATGATTTAAGGGGGCTTTATGCATTAAAAAATACACTTTGGGTGACTCCCCTTTCATTTGACCAGTTTTCTAACCTTTGGCTTTATTTTGGAAAAAGATGGGTTATTTGTAAACACTTTTTCCGTTGGCTTGATGAAATCGTTTATCTTATGTAGATGTGCAAAATAGCAAGTCGGGTGGGTTGAGGCTTCAGGCAACGGGCTTAGCTAGGATTGGCTCAAAACGGGTCAAATTGGGTTGACATGTAGGCTGTAGCACTATTATCCAATATTTTTTACTTATAAAGTAACTTGTTGTTCTGATGTAGGATATGGTTTTGGTTTTTGTTTTTTTATTATATATATCTATATATATACTGCTTTCGTTGATTACTTGTGGCTGTTAAAGTAAATGCTAAAAAATTCTTGAAACGGTAAACAAAACATTAGACTCGAAAAATATACTCCAAAATTGAGGAAGAAGCAAAAAACGGTTGGTTAGTCCAATATATACGTGTGTTTTTGTGTTGAAATTTTGGATCAAAAGAAGTTGATTTTGAATCTGTTTGCTTTGTGATGCAGAACTTCTATATACAAGTGCTCATCTGATTCTCTCCACTCTCTGCTTAAAGTTCATTCTGTATTGAATGCGCAATTATATTGGTGTACCGTACTCATTGAATGTATTGCATGTGCAACCTGGTACAACATTCCTTCACTTCACCATTAGCCATGTTTGAAGAGTGTCTTTTCCCTCTTGTTGATGGACTGTTCCAAGCATACAATGCTAATGTTCTAGCCTATGGCCAGGTATAGCGGTGCAAACGAGCCGAGCTACTCGCGAGGTACTCGAGCTCGGCTCGAAAAAAAGTCCGATCGAGTCGAGCTTGAACGAGCCTAAAAACAAGCTCGTTTAGTAAACGAGCCCACGAGCCCGAGCCCGAGCTTCGCTTATCGAGCTCAAGCCGGCTCGCAAGCCGAATCGAGGTTTCTGTTTATATATTTTTTTATTGATATATTAAACATTAAATATATAATTATATAAAAATAATTACCATTTATATAAATATAAAAAATAACTAAATTATATTTATAATAATAATTATAATTAATATAAATTAATTAATAAATACTAAACGAGTCGAGCCCGAGTCGAGCTTGAGCTTGAAATTGCGTGTTCAACAAGATTGAATCTTTACAGCATCAACTAGAGTTCCAATTGCGTGTCTCTTTCATTGAGGTGTGTTGAAGTAAACTTTTCTTTTGGCATATGTAAAACTGTAAATATTTTTTTGTCAAAAGTCTAACTAAATGACTTTCATGTGAATATTATAAAACAGGACGTATGTGACTTGTTGGATAACAAATGGGTAGAATGGGCAAACATCAACCGGAATCGAGTGTATACTAAACCCAGGTTAATTTTTAGTTGCCTTTGTACTTTTCATGGAGTGTATACTAAACCCAGGTTAATTTTTTTTAAGTGTCGAAGTGAATTAAATGGAACAAAAGTTCTTTTAATAATGATATTGTCGTATATGTGGAATGCAATCCACTAGAATTTGTATTTTCCATTGGTTTTTTTTTTCCTTTTTTTTCCAACAACGATTTGGTGGTTAATAACATGTATAAAATCATATTTTTTTGTTTCAGTTTCCCAGGTGGAATATGAAGTTCTAAACTTGCATGATCCGGAACATGCTCAGATCACTGTTTTCAGGCACTGTGGACTCTCATTTTTTTGGAATCCTTGTAAAAACGTTGAGATCATGTGTTGTACTTGTTAAAGATCATTACCCAACCCGGCTTGGGTGTTTACTTGTTATATGGCCCCCTCCTGTTGCCCGAGTCATAATTCAAACTCTATTCCAAGTTAGCATGTTTGATTTTGTACCTTTTTCACATCACCATTTCTTGTTCGCAATCATCGCAGAAAAAGGACAGAAACATAAAGGTTGATATTGATATTATTGATGACAATTTTGACCTGTTTACAACTGTGAGTTGTTTTATTTCTAAATGCTCAAATGGGGTAACCTAAAAAAGACCTGTGTAGAAGGAAACATGTCTAATAGGTGTCGTATTAGAAAATTATTTCTATAAATAAATTACGTGAAACCCGCCGCTCAACGTCCCGCCAGAAAACGTAATAAAAATATTTTTTATGTGTTTTTTTAGCTATTTTTAGGTATTTTTAGTTGTGTTCACATTGGTTTTCGTAGTTCTCGCAATAAAGGGTGGTTTCTAACGGATCATTCTCCTATATATATATATATATATATATAGAGAGAGAGAGAGAGAGAGAGAGAGAAAAATAGTGTAAGAATAAGGTATAGAGGTGTGAGAATAGTGGGAGGCTAAAAGAATTCTGACATTTGATAATTAAAAGATTGTGACACCAGAATTATTATGTGGCTGAACTGTATTGTGAGCTCAACTCAAGAGACAAGTCGAGTGCTTCGTTGACTTTGTAGTGGTTGAATCGCATAAGCTCCTCCATATGCCACAAACTGATCGAGTTTAAAGAATGAGAGTTCACACGAGCTTCTCAACAATGGATGGTCAACTGCAAAATTAAACATCTCTAACGTATTTAATAATATTCTTTAGTTAACAATTTCATTTATAAAGCTTTTGAAAAAAACATCAAATGTTCATAGGCTAAATTCAAAATAAATATAAACTATAGCGGGATTTCTTTACGCTATGCGGTAGGAATTCGATCAGTATCAGCTCGTTCGGTACGTTGCCCACACTTGTTATAGCAACCAAAAAAGTCTTGATATGTCCAAAAGAATATGAACATGTTATTAACATACAATTGGAAACCATAAATCTAATACCGGTACCGGTTCTGATAATACTACTACCGATGTTGTTCGGTCAGAACTGGTTCGTCACAATATTGGTATGATACCGGCACTCATATGACTTACTATGCCAAAAAAACACTTTATTTTGAATACAATTATAATACCCCATATTTTTTAACACACAAATTTAATAAGGGAAGTTATACATAGTTTGAGGTTGTAATTATGGATTAGTTTGATAAATGTAAAAAATGATAAATCATCTAAAAGCGGCGTTTGAAAGTCGAACGACTAAAATTGTCATTAGTGTAAAGTTAAGTCGAGGGACCAAAATGTCATTTATTAAAACTTTGTCATTACTGGTTGTAAATGTAACAAAACATAGAAAATTTACATGGTTCATCGTAACAAATTAAGAAAATCTCACATTGGTTGTGACAAGGAGAGATTCCCGGTTCATAATGAATAGTTTGTCTCTTAAATCAATGATGCATTTTAGGCGAATTGGTTGTGGAGTAAATGAAAACTCTACAATTAAGCATGCTCAAGTGGAAGCACTACTAGGTTGCGTGACCTCCTAGGAAGTTTTCATCGGGGAAACCAAAAACTAATTAGTGAGTTCTTTGACGGGCAACCCATCGGGAGAAAAACAAACAATATTGGTGGTACAAGAGATCGGATGTTACAGTAAACCCCACCCCCTACAATCTGTTATGCAAGCTGTCTTGCACTTTTTGCATACGAGCCGTTGTTTCACCCATGGATTTGGGATCACCAAGCGTAACGGTTCCCCTTAAGGTCCTTGATGGTCTCCGGCAGATCCAATAAATTAGAAGGCTTGGGTGCTCACTTTTCTTTGCCCATTCTCTCATCTCAAGAGAGAGAAAATAGAGAGCAAAACCCATTACTGAGAGTCTTTCGCGTTCTAAATGCTTTTCAAGTGTGGTATAGTGGGTATGCTTTGTAACGCAAGTGCATTCGAATTAATACTCCTGAAACTCGAGAGTTTCATTATAGAGAGTATGTGGTGCGGAGCGGAACTTGTGGAGGGCCTTAAGTAGCCTAGTGTATGAAGGCACGTTTATGCCAACGAAAACCTTATCCGAACACTTGACATAAATTATCTGATTATTAAAATTAGGTAAAGTATACATTACGGTTCATAATGCAGCTATTTTGACCAGAATGTTGACTACCACATTATGGACCATAATATCCACAATGTGGTACGTAATGTGTCTTTTATCGAAACTTCAAAGTCATTCATTTAGGCTTTTACAAATAATTGATGTATATTTAAATAGGTATTCATCATGGTATGATAATTCGATTCACTTTAGTATGTTTAGTGATGTATTGTAAATAATACCTAGTTTTCGGGTGTAAATTCCACGTATTTGTATATGTTTTACATCAAATCTGATATCAACAGGTAACTATTATCGAAAGTTTAGTGCTTTGCAGGTTTTCATGGTAAACGAGAAGATTTGGATAAAATAAAACATGAAGTAGTTGGAATAGGAGAAGAACAAGAAAAACGTTGAGGGTATTACCCGTACACATCTTGGAAAGTACAACGCGTACATGTTGCCAACATAATAAAGTCAGAAACCGTAATAGTGACCCAATCAACAAGGGTACAACCCGTACACATTAAAGGGTACGCGTTGTATGCAGTTCAAAAACTCTAATTTCGCCACCATCAACAAGGGTACGACCCTTATGCATTACGACCCATACGCATGAAGATCTAGATCTAACCTCGTAGATAGCGATTGCTAGTATTCCGGGTTCTTTCTTTATAGTTTTCTTGTCTCTAAACTTGTTAATCATGATGTTTGTAGTGTTTGGTTTGCTAAACATCTTTATAAATGTCCGGATGCGATGATTCGTAGAATGATTTGATGTTTGATTTTTTTTATGTAGTATGATTCCAGTAGCTTGTTATGGATTGAATCTTATGATATGTATGAATGCATGTTGGGTATTGATTGTGATGTTAAGTTATGTGGTTGAGTTGGTCTTTCTTTGAAGTTATGCGTGCTTGATATGTTTTCTTGAATTTATAGGTTTTATTGATGTCCAGGAATCTAGGGCTTGAGATGTTAACCAATAATAAACAAATTAAAGACATAATTTGTATAATGTGTAAGCTACCTACAAGAAGGATCAGATAAAAGAATCTGGAAACTAGTTAGGGCTTTCCAATTTGGTTGATCTTGATTAGTTCGTAAGTCGCAATGCTCATTGATCAGCCTCGAACCCAACCCAGAAACCCTAAGTCATAAGAATCTATAGTAAATCCCGCTTTACAAAACTCGGTGTTGAGGTGTGTCTATCGCTATTATTCCTTTTTGGTTAGGATTAACCTTAGTCTATATTTATCCATCATATCACTTCGTACACCATTGTCAACTTAGATAATGAGATAGTTCCAAAGACAATTTTTCTTGTTTTCATTCTTCATTCTTTGATGATTCAAACCTGTATAGTTATTATTTCCTATCCCTTTTTATTCTAAAACAATCTCTAATTACTTTATTAGTTGTTAATTCTGTTTCAACCATCCATCTCGTTCACATATGATATTGGTAGACAAACTTAATTTTAAAAGTCATCATGCATATGGATTGATACTCAGTAACTTATCTTAGCTATACTATATAACGATAGGTTCGCTTCTCAACGTATATAGTAAATATTTTAGGTGATTTACCTTTAGAACTAGTTTTAAAGATTTTATTTTAAAATATATGAATTTTTGTGGGTATTTATATTTGCTAATTTAAAGGTTAGTTATGTTATTTATATAATTTAAATTCCAATTCCGTTTGATAGTTATACTAACCAAACACATTATATGATTTCAAAGGAATTCTTTAAAACCCAATTTCAATTTCATTTCCAATTCCAATTCCAATTCCAATTTCATTTATTCCATGAAAGGAACACTACCAAAATGTAAAACTGAAACCAACCCATAATCAAATCGTATCCATGCGTAAAACCAAAAAAAACGAAACAAACCGGTTCCATCCACCGATAAACCAATGTCTCAGTTCGGTTCGCATTGACGATGAAACTTACATATACCGATTCGTGCGCATCCCTAGCTGTTTTGGACTACCAATAGATTTCGTTGGATTTATAAATGGAAATAATAATGCGTAGATGTTTTGATTCTCTTTTTAAATTTAAATTAAGTATACCAAAATAAGAAAAAGTTACACACAATGTGACATTTCATGAGTCATATATCCTATCCGTCGTTTTCCGGATGTAGAAGCCTGTTAACCACCCAACTCATTGTGGGTCGAACCTCCATATCATCCTCTGCGCATTGCAATGCAATTCTTACCAGATTTTCCATCATCTCTTGATCAAACTCGCCGCGTATCAAACCATCTACGACATCCTCAACCCACCCACTTCCATCACCATCTCTCACTCTGTCCCTCACCCACTCGACCACACCGAGCTCAAGGTCACCATCTTCATGGTCAGCCCGTTGCTTCTTCCCTCCTGGGCCCCGACCCGTTATCATCTCCAAAACCACCACTCCGTAGCTATACACATCCACTTTCGATGTAATTGGAAGCTTGAACACCCATTCGGGTGCCATGTAGCCTCGAGTCCCCCTAATTGTTGAGAATCTTGATTTCTTGATGTCACCTCTATCCAATAGTTTTGAAAGCCCGAAATCCCCAACTTTAGGATTATAGTTTCCATCCAACAATATGTTGTGAGGCTTCACATCACAATGAAGGACCCATTCCAAGCACTCTTCGTGTAAATATGCCAATCCTTTTGCTGTACCTTTTACGATTTCAAAAATGATGTCCCAATCTAGCTTCCCATCGCGTAACTTTTCAGCCAACGACCCGTTTTCCATGTACTCATAAACGATAAGTCTATGTGGTCCTTCAGCACAATAACCCCAGGTTTCGATTAAATTCATGTGGTTCAGTCGCCCAATTGTGCTAATTTCCGCTTGAAATTCAATTTCATTTTGCTTGTTAGCCATGCTCTTGAGCTTTTTAATTGCTGCAACTCTGTTATCGGCTAATATTCCTTTATACACAACGCTAGCGCCCCCTCGTCCGATCTCATCGCTAAAGTTACACGAAGCCTTCTTCAGCTCGCGATATGTGAACTTTCTGAATGGTGTTACAGCTGGTGAATAACTTTGATCTGCTGAAACCGGGCTTTTACGTGTCTTGATCCAGAAAAAGATGATGCAAATGATCTCGATAAACGCGATGACACATCCGATTATGAGCAAGAGTCGAAGTATCTTGTTATCCAGTTTATTTTCGTAGGATCTTATAATGGGTGTGACTGTTGTTCCTGAGCAATGAAAGTTGGATTTGTTCATGGGTTTTTGCTTAAAAGATGAAACAAATGTTTTTGGTAGTTTGATATACATCGAATTGTAGAATCCCATTTGGTATCCGTTATACAGAAAAGTCTTAATGTAGCAATAATAGGTTCGAACATCATCAACAACGTATCCAAATTGGAAACCTTTGCAAGCACAATCGTTTAAGCAATCGATTTTGCAAGCCTCAAGGGTGTAGTTTTCGTGGTACCTGAAAAAAATTCAAAAGAAATGAAAAATGAATAGTATTTATACAAGTATTTTTTTATACCAAATATAAAATAGTATTTATACACGTATTAGATAAATATTAGACCATATGTAGTGCGTATTATGGTAATGCCCCTTCTGTGGGAGTTATGTGATACGTGGCATTAAGGCACTCTCTTCAAGATCACGTCCCTTAATTTCTTCATTAGCGTTTTCACAATCACGCCAACACCATTTTTCTGAAGATCACGCCCAAGGACGAGGTGTACGAGGCATTATGGGGCGTGATCTTTGCCACTTCACGCCTAAGCATATTACCCACTATACATGGTTTTATAATCAAAACTACAATTTGACTCTTTATGGTTTTGATACCCGATTGCACATTGAAATTATATGGGGTTGGGATCTAAAATGGTTAACCGATTGAATTGGGTTGTATCGGATTGTTCAACCGGGTTACTAGTTAACCCGTATAATTATATAAAATACAAATTAATCTAAAAAAAATAATCCAATCTCATTTAGGATTTATATAACCGGTCATGACTTTATTTAAAAAAACAACTATTTTCTTTTAAATATTAAGGGTGGAGGGAGTGGTCACCCCTTGGTGAGTGTTTAAACAATTTTCTAGCCAATAATGTCATTCTACGTCAAACCTCACTCCACTCCTCATTTTCCACTCAATCATTAGCAATGATCAAACATATGGAGAGTGGTAAACAATTTTTTTAAAGAAGATAAATTTACGATTGGTTGAAAGAGGTTGGGACCCACCATTATCACTCTCCCTCACCCACATCTCTCCTCTTCACCCTCGGTGAATACCCACCGATTTTAGCCCTCATCACTCACCGAAGGGGTGGCAATGGTTCTCCACGCGGCAAACGCCCCTCACCGCTCCACTCACCGAACCCACTCCGCCCACCCTAAACATTTTCATTACTTATAAACAATATAATATTGGACGACACTTCCAATAGTGATGGAATATTGGAAAGGAAGGTACTATGTTAGTTATTGGATATATTTAATGTCAATACGACCTTAATTAATATCGTATTCTATTACAATTTAAAAATAAAATTATAAGATAATACAAACGGGCTCAACAGTTTGAACCGGTAAAACCGAATTTACCGCCGATACATAAGGAATACGGTATTTTGATTTTACCGCCATTTATCGTACCTGGCCATGTTCAATATCCGGCATTACCAGCCGGTTCATACGTATTTAAGACCTTGATTATAATGACAAACTTCAATAATAGATATAATAAAAAAAAGCAACTAATAATACCTATAATAGCTAATAAACTAAATTAACAGTACCGGATATCGTAGCCGTAGAATTCGACATATCGAAGCTCGACAAAATCTTCGTCTTCAGGTCTGCAAATTTGAAAATCGGGTTCACATCCGTAACTCCAATCTTTGGAATTCACCATCTTGTAACCATGTAAACAGGTGCATGTCCTTCCTGCAGTCACAATTTTTTTCTCTACTAGTTATAACTAGATATTCAACTCATTTTTTATAAAAAAAAACACCCAAATTTATATATAAACATCCAACAAATTCTAGTGACTAAGGTCACATGTTTACCCCTGGAAAAAAAAAGCTCGTATTATATATAATAATCTAATAAATCTAACAAATTCTAGTCCTATACCTGAATCTTGAGAGTAAGTACACAGACTATTTTGTCCACAAACACCATGAATCCTGCAAGAATGAGAAATAGCTTGCCATTGAACCACCCATTCCCTTGTTGCTCCATTCTCAACCAGACTATACACTCTTAGATTACCATCCATATCAATCTTCATCATTCGTTGCGGCCCATATCCGAAATCCGCAGACAAGAACCCCAACCCATCCGTAGAGTTAAACCGACCCTCCGAATCAAGACTGGCTCTTTCGCTATATAAATACTGGTACCTCCCAACTTGCCAAGAAAGCAAACCGGGATCAGGCCAGAAAACGGTAGTCGTTTTGTGACTATCATAACAAAGGCGAAGAACGCTATCAGTATCGAAAAACAGCCTATAGAAACCAGAAGAATAGTTTGTAGAACTTCTTGAAGAAACAAGTTGTGTGTTCTTGGTTAACAGTTGGTTTGGAAGAAGGGTATCTGTTGGATAATCAAAGCTTTGCCAAACAGGGTTTTCTTGTTCGTGGAGAATAAGGTTACCGGTGTTATAAAGTTGTAATTTTATGGAAGATGAATTCAATTTTATTTGAGTTGACCATATGATGTATCTACCGGCATCTGTTAGAACAAGATTACCATCTTTTTGTAGTGAGAACTTTGAGTGTTTTCCGTTTACCGGTTCGTCTCGGTTCGCCATCCAGACCACGGTGGACGGATGGTCAGAAAACCAGATGGCGAAACAGTAAGCGTTGTCTCCGACTTTGTGAAAACCTGCAGTGAAAAGGCGGTTTGGGGAGAGTAAAATGTCATCGGTGTTTTCGACTGATAGAGATGAACCGGGAGTTAGGCCATGGATGGGAAAGTAGAAGAAGAACAAGAAAAAGGTAATATGGTGATAAAGAAGAACATGAAATGTTGCAGCCATGAGAAAGATAATGTGAAATGACAAATAAAACAAGAGTGCTTATTGATGATATACTCTTTGTAAAAGATTTTTATTATTTATATAAAACAGAATGTTAAAGAGATCTAAAGGACCCTGATCACAGGCTTAGACTGGGCGTTCCACCATAAGTAACATGGGCTATATATAAAGCGTTACTTTACCCATTACGATTTAACTAATCTATACTATATAAAATCTGATTTGAAACACATGTCATTTAACGAGGGTATTAATAATTTATTAATAAATTTTAAATTTTAAATTAAAAGATTTAAATATTATATTAGAATTTTATTTAAATTGTAAATCTAAAGTCTAAAATGTGTTTTAAATCTAATCTATAATTTATGGATTTAATTTTGATTTGAAATTGTTAAACAAAAACATTTTATTAATAAAAATTTAGATAAAGTAAAGATAAGAAATGTAACCGTATACGTATACGTAAAAAAAGTTGAAATATAATAAAAGTTGTTTATGCTTGGGAATCAAATCCATATGTTTTCTTTTTTCTTTTTTCCCTTGATATTGTTGAAAGTGAAGTGTTATAATTTATTTTATTTATAGTTTTTAATCGAATCTATACGAAGTGTCATAAATTATTTTTTATAGTTTTTAATTGAATCTATACAATATTACAAGTGTAGATGGACGTTTTGCCCAACTAACTCTAAGACCAACTGTACTGGGGCGTGTTCCCCCCTTGATACCGCCGGAAAACGCCGGCACCCCCATTATGGTA
Organism: Helianthus annuus; assembly: GCF_002127325.2. Taxonomy (NCBI): domain Eukaryota; kingdom Viridiplantae; phylum Streptophyta; class Magnoliopsida; order Asterales; family Asteraceae; genus Helianthus; species Helianthus annuus. The sequence goes on along the minus strand of NC_035437.2, from coordinate 132,465,099 downwards.
GGCGTTTCCGGGCGTTTTTTTTCGGAAAAAAATCAGGTTGGCGTTGTTTAAATAACGCTGGAACTTCATTTCTTTGTCCAATGATACCTTGCCATGTGTGTATAATATTTGTGTGTGTTTATAATCAGTTTAAAAAAAAAAACAAAAGAAGAGGAAGAAGAGAATGATTTAATTTCTATGTTTTTTTTAAAGTTGCAAGTGGTGGGGAAGAAGAAAGGAAGAAGAAGAAGAAGAAGGTAGTGGGGTCAAAAAGAAGAAGGGGTAAAGAAAGTGGGACTTTGTAATTTTTTTATGTTTTAAATAATGTAATTTTTTTATGTTTTAATTTATGTTTCAAAAAGAGAATGATTTAATTTCTGGGTTTTAAATAGTGTAATTTTTTTATTTTCTGTTTTTTATTTTAGGTTTTTATGTTTTAAATTAAAAAAAAAATGTAACACCCCGAAAAATATTAATGTTATACCTTAATAAAAAAAAAATATAAATACTAGTAGTAAGTTAAGGTAAAAGACTAGGAAAGATAACCTAGTTAGTAGAGTTCTTAACATAACATGACCAAAAACCCTTGTTTTATAACCCATGTTAAATTGAGGGACCAAATGTGTCAATTCTGGAACTTAATTTATTACTAGTGAAATAACACACCAAACACACACCTAAGTGTGTGTTTGATCGACCAGAACCAGGAAACAAGAGGGGATTTCCCTCAAACCCTAAAATTCACCAAAATTCATCAATTGAAGGTGCAAATCGAGTCCAAATTGAAATCTGAATATAGATTTGTGATCACCTTGACTAAGGGATCGTAAGGTATGTAAAATTTCATGACTTGGTTCTACCTTAGATTTTGGATAAAATCATAGGATTCAAATCTGGTCATGCATGATGTTTGTTTTAATTGAAATAGTGTATAAGGATGAACTCTAGTAGATTCCTTGCTGAAATTTTGTTTAATTATTGCAAAATTCATGATCACCATTAGAGGTGATATGTGGGTTTTGTAGAAAGGTATGAAACATTAGGATTTGGATGTGTCCTAGAGTAATTCAAGCTTTATGAACAAAATTCAGAGATTATTGGTGTAATGATTTAGCAAAATTGCCTATGTTGATGTTTATCATGGCTAAATGATGAATGTTAAGCTTAGTTATAAATTGTAAGGAAACATGCACACAAGATGTTTGATAAAATGCCTAAAAGACACTAATCGACACTAATGTGGTGTTGGTAAAGTAACAAGCTTAGTTATGAACCGAATGGTTCTAATGATAATTGGCTTGTATGTTTTTAGGCAATACGAGTGAGGCGTCGGGGAGTCAAGCCGGTACGGACGCTCGCTTAAAGGGAAAGCTTTAAGGTACGTAGTTAACGCTACTATAATGATGATGATATAGATTTCTTATTATTGGTCGCTAGTTTAAACAATTTAGAATCATGTTGGTTTGATTGCCTAAAATGATGGATTTCATAATGGCAGCCCCAAATGAGTAAATAATTGATGGGTACAAACCGGGTAACGGAAGTACCTCATCAGTAGTCCATAAACCCGGGTATGGGGTAATGGGAAGAATTGTAAAATCACGCAAACCGGTAATGGGAGCGTGTGTGTTGAAGCAAGGGATCCGAAATGGGTCGTACTTGTTGCGAAGGAATACTCCGTGCTGCACTTAGATGGCCGAAAAGTGCAGAAATCGGTACAAACGGGTCAAAACAGCAAGTAGGAGGAAAATGCAGAAGCCACCGTAAATTACGGTACCACCGTAATTTACGGTGGAGGCCAATTCATTACGGCAGTTTACTACTGCCTTACGGTAGAACCTTAAACATCCAGCTCTCACCGTAAATTACGGTGACCACCGTAATTTACGGTGGAGACCGGCTAGAAATGTTAAGTTTTGTGTAGGTTCATATTTGAACCCGATTTAAACGCACTTTTAATTATATGAAAATTGAGGGATTCTAACCTTGGTATTTTGTTAAATTTCCAGATTCCAAGTAAGTAAATCAAGCGGATGGTGATCAACACAAGGCTTAAGAACCGAACACTTTTAAGAAGATGATCTTCACTTTTGTTTTAGGAGTTCATTTTGTGAAAACTTTTGTAATGAAAGAATTACTTATGTGTCCTTAAAGTTTAGTGGTAGTTTTCAAATACTTATGTATTAAACGTTTTAAATGACTATGGTCTTTCTTATCTAGTTGCTTAAAATATGACTTATTTTAAGTAGAGTGTTACATGTTGGTATTCAGAGCTAAGGTTAAAGAGAATTGTGTTCGGTTCAAGGCTTGATCAACATCCGGTAAGAATTTACTTAAAGTAAATTAAATTTAAAAAGATTAAAAAGGGTAACGATTCATTGTGTATGGGAGGAGTATAGTGATATACTCGAACCCGGGAAGTACACTTAGTATGGATGATAAGGCAAAGTTATATACTTGGCCGGAAAATAAGTACGAAGTCTCATGTAAGAGCATGAGAGCGATTGAACAAGATTATTTAATGGATCATTTTAACATTTCAGTAAGAAGATGTCGGGAGGTGCTAGTAACAATGTTCTATCCCTCACTACCGACGAGTTGAAAGAGAAGATTGCCGAGGAAGTTGGTAGGGCCATCGAAGTCAGTCTACCAAGATTTGTGGAAAGAATGCAAAACACCTTACTTTCGACTATGGAAGAAAGAATTGGTGAACTAAGAGAAGATCTTACAGGTGATAGGGGCAAAGCTAAGGAAAAGAAGGGTTGTTCTTACAACAAGTTTATGGCGTGCAAGCCCCCGGTTTTCAATGGAGAGGTAGATCCAATTGCTTGTCAAAGGTGGATAAGCGATATTGAAGGTGTTTTCGAACGAACGCATTGTGATGAAAGTGACTTTGTGGCGTATGGAACTGGCCAACTTAGAGGCCAAGCCAAGGATTGGTGGGACAACCTCAGAAACGAAAGGGGTGTTGAAACAATAAGGGCGATGACTTGGGAAGCTTTCAAAGTACCATTCCTCAAACATCACAGCCCCAAGGCGGTGATAAATAAGATAAAGGAAGAATTCATGCAATTGAGGCAAAAGGGTGAAACCGTTGATAAGATTACGGGAATGTTCATGGATAAGCTCAAGTTTTGTGATGACTTGGTCAAAACTGAAGAACAGAAAATTTATTATTATCACACCATACTTAGGGCTGAATATAGGGAGTTCATGACTCCCTCACATTATGAAAGCCTTACCGATATAATCAATGCGGCGCGGGAACGCGAGATTGAACTGAAAAGGCAAGTTGAAAGAGGTGAAAGGAGGGCCTTGGATGAAAACCCGAGTCCCACAAAGAAGCCGAAGGTAGCTGAATCTTCGAAGAAAGGAAGTGCAAAAGGAGGATCTCCGAGTTGCAAAACATGTGGACGCACTCATAAAGGTGAATGCTATTTCAAGAACAAACCTTGCGTGGCATGTGGCAAGATAGGGCATGGGGTTGCAAATTGCCCCGACAAAGTAACGGTGTGCTATAAATGTTACCAACCGGGTCATAAAAAGTCAGAATGTCCGGAATTGGTGGGAAAGAAGGAGAGTGCCGACTCTAGGGATGAGACCCCAAAGGCTAAGGCAAGGTCGTTCCAAATCACTGCTGCGGAAGCAAAAATGGAACCCGACGTGGTTACAGGTATATTTACTATAAATTCGATTCCCGCACGTGTTTTATTTGATACAGGTGCGAATAAGTCTTTTGTTTCACATAGATTTATTCAAAACCCCATGTTTACATTAACAAAATTACCTATGCCAATGGAAGTAGAAGTAGGTAATAACAAATGTTTTCTTGTTTGTGATGTATGTCGGGAATGCAAATTGAATATCGATGACGAGGAATACTCCATTGATTTAATACCCATGTCCATGGGTGAATTTCAAGTGGTCGTCGGAATGGATTGGCTATCCCGCTACCATGCTAAGGTGATATGCTTACGTAAGGAGATACATCTAACGTCTCCGAGCGGAAGGCGTGTCATCATTTATGGGGAGAAGGCTTGTAATCCCGTGATATGCTCAATTGTAGAAGCCCGCAAGTGTATACTACACGGGTGTAAGGCATATCTAACTTATGTGCGGGACGTCGAAAAAGAAATGCCCAAAATTGAAGACGTGCCTGTGGTGCGTGATTTTAAAGATGTCTTCCCCGAGGATCTCCCGGGAATACCACCAGAGCGAGAAATAGAGTTCGGGATTGAACTAACCCCGGGTGCTAAACCGGTTGCTAAGGCTCCGTACAGGTTGGCACCTTCAGAACTGCAAGAGTTAATGTCTCAGTTGCAAGATTTACTAGAGAAAGGATTCATCCGGCCTAGCGTGTCTCCTTGGGGGGCTCCCGTGCTATTTGTAAAGAAGAAAGACGGGAGCATGCGAATGTGTATTGATTACCGGGAGTTAAACAAACTCACGGTAAAGAATCGATACCCACTCCCGAGAATTGACGATTTATTCGATCAATTACAAGGCGCTAGCTGGTTTTCAAAAATCGATTTGAGATCGGGTTACCACCAATTGAGGGTGAAGGAGAGCGATGTACCGAAAACGGCATTCCGGACACGATACGGACACTTCGAGTTTCTCGTAATGTCGTTCGGATTAACGAATGCGCCCGCGGCCTTCATGGATCTCATGAACCGGGTATGCAAGCCGATGCTCGATAGATCGGTGATTGTTTTCATAGACGACATCCTCGTTTATTCAAGAAACGAGGCGGAGCACGCTGACCATTTACGAGAAGTATTGGAAGTATTAAGGTGGGAAAGATTGTATGCTAAATTCTCAAAATGCGCCTTCTGGTTACGAGAGGTGCAATTCCTAGGGCACGTCATAAGTGCCAAAGGAATATTTGTGGATCCGTCGAAGGTGGAAGCGGTGTCAAAATGGAACCCTCCAAAGAATCCATCCGAGATTAGGAGTTTCTTGGGGTTGGCAGGTTACTATCGGAGATTCATTCAGGATTTCTCCAAGATTGCAACGCCGTTGACCAAATTGACCCGCAAGAATGAGAAGTTCGTCTGGGGAAGCGACCAAGAAAAGGCATTTCAGACATTAAAGGAAAAATTAACCTGTGCGCCGGTGTTGACTTTACCGGATGGTACGGAGGATATGGTAGTTTACTCGGATGCATCGCACCTAGGCCTTGGGTGCGTACTAATGCAAAGGGGAAGGGTGATCGCCTACGCCTCTAGGCAACTTAAGCCGCATGAAACAAAGTACCCAACTCATGATCTCGAGTTGGCAGCCGTGGTCTTTGCCTTGAAAATCTGGAGGCATTACTTGTATGGTGTGAAAAGTACTATTTTCACTGACCATAAAAGTTTGAAGTACTTTTTCGATCAAAAAGAGTTAAATATGAGGCAGAGACGCTGGTTAGAAGTGGTGAAGGACTACGACTGCGAGATCCACTACCACCCCGGAAAGGCTAATGTGGTGGCGGATGCCCTTAGCCGAAAGGACGAATGCGTTCCAATACGAATACGATCTATGCAGTTAGTAGTAACTTCAGGCTTGCTCGACCGAATTCGAGAAGCCCAAACCGAAGCGTTAAGGGAAGAGAATTGGAAGAAAGAACGCATAAAAGGGATGGTAAAAGACCTTACGGAAGGAAGTAATGGGATGAAATGCCGAAATGATCGGATTTGGGTCCCAAACACATGTGGTGTTAAGAGTCTTTTGCTTGACGAGGCACATAAGTCTCGCTATTCGATCCATCCCGGGGCAACTAAGATGTATAGGGACTTGAAGCAAAACTATTGGTGGCCGGGGATGAAAAGGGATGTGGCTAAATACGTGGAGAAATGTTTGACTTGCTTACAAGTCAAAGCGGAGCATCAAAAACCTTACGGCAAGTTGCAACCATTAGATATTCCGGTTTGGAAGTGGGAACAAATTACAATGGACCTGCTAACCAAGCTGCCCAGAACTAGCCGTGGTTTCGATGCCATTTGGGTAGTGGTGGATAGACTAACCAAAAGTGCCCATTTCATCCCTATCCGAGAAACTTATACGTCAGAGAAGATGTCAGAAGTGTACACTAATGAGATAATAGCACGCCACGGAGTGCCGATATCCATCGTGTCCGATAGGGATACCCGGTTCACTTCAAATTTTTGGCGCGATTTCCAAAAACAAATGGGAACCAAATTGTTTCTTAGCACCGCGTACCATCCTCAGACGGATGGTCAAAGTGAAAGAACAATACAAACGTTGGGAGATATGTTACGGGCGTGCATAATTGACTTCGGGGGTAGTTGGGATATTCACCTACCGTTGGTTGAATTCTCATATAATAACAGTTACCACGCAAGCATCGGCATGGCACCGTATGAATTGCTATACGGAAGGAAGTGTCGAACTCCGGTATGTTGGGGTGAGGTTGGTCCGCGTGAACTTGAACATAAAGATGTAATCGGACTTACGAACCAAAAGATCGATATAGTCCGAGCCCACCTAAGGGCGGCCCAAAATCGACAAAAGGCGTATGCGGACAAACGAAAAAGACCGATTGAGTTCCAAGTTGGTGATAAGGTTATGTTGAAGGTATCACCATGGAAAGGAATAATCCGGTTTAGAAAAAGGGGGAAATTAAGCCCAAGGTTTATTGGGCCCTTCAAAATCATCGAGCGAGTCGGTAGGGTGGCTTACCGTCTCGAATTGCCCCCAGAATTGAGTGGGATACATAGTACGTTCCATGTATCACATCTCCGGAAATGTCTAGCTGACGAAACCGCGTATATTCGTTATGACGACATCGAGATAGATAATAGTCTCAACTATGCGGTGAGACCTATTGCGATTCTAGACCGTAAGGTGAAAAGCCTAAGGAACAAGATGATCTATCAAGTAAAAGTCAAATGGGAACACCGAAAAGGATCGGACACCACTTGGGAGTCTGAAGAGGAAATGAAACGACTACACCCTACACTTTTCGGTACGTATAAGAACTTCTGTCATATACATAAACAGGTTTCGGGGACGAAACCCTCTTTAAGGGGGGGGTGGACTTGTAACACCCCGAAAAATATTAATGTTATACCTTAATAAAAAAAAATATAAATACTAGTAGTAAGTTAAGGTAAAAGACTAGGAAAGATAACCTAGTTAGTAGAGTTCTTAACATAACATGACCAAAAACCCTTGTTTTATAACCCATGTTAAATTGAGGGACCAAATGTGTCAATTCTGGAACTTAATTTATTACTAGTGAAATAACACACCAAACACACACCTAAGTGTGTGTTTGATCGACCAGAACCAGGAAACAAGAGGGGATTTCCCTCAAACCCTAAAATTCACCAAAATTCATCAATTGAAGGTGCAAATCGAGTCCAAATTGAAATCTGAATATAGATTTGTGATCACCTTGACTAAGGGATCGTAAGGTATGTAAAATTTCATGACTTGGTTCTACCTTAGATTTTGGATAAAATCATAGGATTCAAATCTGGTCATGCATGATGTTTGTTTTAATTGAAATAGTGTATAAGGATGAACTCTAGTAGATTCCTTGCTGAAATTTTGTTTAATTATTGCAAAATTCATGATCACCATTAGAGGTCATATGTGGGTTTTGTAGAAAGGTATGAAACATTAGGATTTGGATGTGTCCTAGAGTAATTCAAGCTTTATGAACAAAATTCAGAGATTATTGGTGTAATGATTTAGCAAAATTGCCTATGTTGATGTTTATCATGGCTAAATGATGAATGTTAAGCTTAGTTATAAATTGTAAGGAAACATGCACACAAGATGTTTGATAAAATGCCTAAAAGACACTAATCGACACTAATGTGGTGTTGGTAAAGTAACAAGCTTAGTTATGAACCGAATGGTTCTAATGATAATTGGCTTGTATGTTTTTAGGCAATACGAGTGAGGCGTCGGGGAGTCAAGCCGGTACGGACGCTCGCTTAAAGGGAAAGCTTTAAGGTACGTAGTTAACGCTACTATAATGATGATGATATAGATTTCTTATTATTGGTCGCTAGTTTAAACAATTTAGAATCATGTTGGTTTGATTGCCTAAAATGATGGATTTCATAATGGCAGCCCCAAATGAGTAAATAATTGATGGGTACAAACCGGGTAACGGAAGTACCTCATCAGTAGTCCATAAACCCGGGTATGGGGTAATGGGAAGAATTGTAAAATCACGCAAACCGGTAATGGGAGCGTGTGTGTTGAAGCAAGGGATCCGAAATGGGTCGTACTTGTTGCGAAGGAATACTCCGTGCTGCACTTAGATGGCCGAAAAGTGCAGAAATCGGTACAAACGGGTCAAAACAGCAAGTAGGAGGAAAATGCAGAAGCCACCGTAAATTACGGTACCACCGTAATTTACGGTGGAGGCCAATTCATTACGGCAGTTTACTACTGCCTTACGGTAGAACCTTAAACATCCAGCTCTCACCGTAAATTACGGTGACCACCGTAATTTACGGTGGAGACCGGCTAGAAATGTTAAGTTTTGTGTAGGTTCATATTTGAACCCGATTTAAACGCACTTTTAATTATATGAAAATTGAGGGATTCTAACCTTGGTATTTTGTTAAATTTCCAGATTCCAAGTAAGTAAATCAAGCGGATGGTGATCAACACAAGGCTTAAGAACCGAACACTTTTAAGAAGATGATCTTCACTTTTGTTTTAGGAGTTCATTTTGTGAAAACTTTTGTAATGAAAGAATTACTTATGTGTCCTTAAAGTTTAGTGGTAGTTTTCAAATACTTATGTATTAAACGTTTTAAATGACTATGGTCTTTCTTATCTAGTTGCTTAAAATATGACTTATTTTAAGTAGAGTGTTACAAAAAATTATTGAGAAATGATTGAATGGGGGTTATTGGCATAATGCCCCACTACGCCACTTTTGCTACAATGCCCCAACGCTGACTAGGATGCCACATGTCAGATAATGCCCCATGGTGGGGGCATTATGTTTGTTCACCACTACACATGGTCTAAGTAGAAACTATGATAATACATAAACAACTCTATCTTTTGTTTTAACTATGAGTAAGGACGGTCATGTAACCATTTACCCTACTCTTTACATGTGGAAGTGGGAAACAAGGCATTAAGTGTACTTTATGTTTTCTTTTACTCAAAAGAAATCACTTTAGGGACACTTTTCATCATATTAGGTCATCTCTTATAGATAATTATTATTTTAATTTAATCTCTTCTAATTAATTATAGATAATCCTCCTACAAAATATTATTTAATTTAATATCTTATATTATAGATAACTCTCCTACTAAATATTATTAGTTTAATATCTTATGAATAATTATTATTTAGTTTAATCTCCTTCTCATTTATAATATTATTTGTTTGAATTAATTATATTTGAACGTTTTGTTTAGTTTGGTATAAAATAAATTTTACAAAACTTAAAATAAAATTAACTAATATTATTTATCATTTATACATTTATGAAGTTTTAAATAAAGGGTTAAATTGATTGAGACTTCGTTAACAAATTTTACAACAACAGAATAATCTATTTTTATCACGAAAACCAAACTTTGTATTAATATATAAATATTTTTATTTTCACTGTATAAAATTACATTTACTCGATCCATGTAACACATGAGGTTTTTTAAGATATAACTTTTTATTATTTGATATATAAAATTAGATTTACTCAATTCGTACAATACATGGGATTTTTAAGGATATATATATTTTTTTTATTATTTAGTACAGAAAATTACATTTATTCAAACCGTGTAATGCGCATATTTTTAAAGATGTAATTTTTTTTATTGTTTGGTATATAAAATTACATTTATTCAACCCGTGTAATAAATGGGGGTTTTTAAAGATGTATTATTTTATTATTTGATAAACAATATTACATTTATTTAACCCGTGTAATACACGTGGTTTTAAAGATATAACTTTTTATTTTGTATATAAAATTACATTTATTCAACCTGTACAATAAGGTTCTTATATATATAATTTTTTATTATTTAATATATATACAATTATATTTATTTAACCCGTACAATAAATGAGGTTATAAAGATATATTATTTTATTATTTAGTATATAAAATTTATTTATTCAACCCCGTGTATTACACGGGGTTATAACCTAGTAATTGAATAAAAGAAATCACAGAAAAAAAAATTAATGATTGCTGCAAGACTACACTGCCCGAGCCTCTTTTTCCCTCAACGTCCATTAAGGGCTTCACCAACTCACCCTTTGCGATCCGTATTCATAAAGCCCTTTTGTGGCCGTTATGCAACACTTGTCGTGGCACGTCATACAGGGGCTTTACGGGACGTAATCACTAGAGCCCGTAGTCATAAAACCCCTACCAATTATTACCTAATTATTAATTTTCATTTTTATTAATTAACTAAAAAAACACTTAACTTTTTTTACTGGTCCATTTTTGAAAACAACCCCCCATACCGCCGCTATGTAGATAGAGCTGCTCCCTTTTTTGCCCCATAACGCCGCCCGTCGTGGTGTGCTAGGCACTATGGGGCGCGACTGGCCAAAAAAAAGCCCCACATAGCGCCCCACTACACTCGGTCTTAGCGCCCATCTTTGGTGCCTTTGGGCAGTGTCTGGGCGTTAAAGGCATGGTGTGGTTGTTGGCGTCAGACAACCTCAAGATGGAGCATATATATCTTTTATATATATATATATAGGGCTCGGTTCAAGTAAGAACCACCACGAGTTGTGAGAATCGTGAGAACTTTTTCTTTCCGCCCAAGTTTAATCAAAATTTTTTTGTAGATAAAAATATTATAAACACAGTCGATAGTTTTGACGAATGCAAGTTTTTTTATGCGTTTGAGTAAATTTTGTACGAAGATAAATATATTTTTACGCCTCATGTAAATATGGGTATGCGACATTTTTTTTAATTTTTTTGTGAAACAAGTGATTTTTATGTCTTTTGAGAAAAAAAAATCAGAAAAACCTTTTGGATGAGATAGTTCTCACGGTTCTCAGAACATAAGATTGTTTTCATTTTAACACATTCCTGTGTGTGTATATATATATATATATATATATATATATATATATATATATATATACGGGAGGGTTCATTGGGTAACACTAAAAAAGTGGGGAACGGGGGAACACTCTTAAAAATTATACTTAACATGTTAAAAAAATGTTTTTCTAAATTTTTTTCGGCGCTTTTTCTTATAAATACAAGTAGAAACATTTTTGATAAAAAAATCAAAAACTAAAAATATAAAAAAATGTTTAAAAAACAGTTATATCTTATAGAATTAACTTATCATGTTAAAAATAATTTTTTTTTTAATTTTTCAGCGCTTTTCTTTATAAAAAAGTGGAGAAACTAGTCGAATAAAAAAATATTTTTTATAAAAAAAACATTTTTTAGCCTTTTTTTAATTGTTTTTTTTTTAATATTTTTAGTTTTTGATTTTTTTATTAAAAATGCTTCTACAAGTATATATAAGGAGAAGCGCCGAAAAAGATGTTTAAAAAATTAATTTTTAACATGTTAAGTTAAATTTTTAAGAGTGTTCCCCGGTTCCCCACTTTTTTAGTGTTCCCCAATGAACCTCACACTATATATATATATATATATATATATATATATATATATATATATATATATATATATATATATATATATATATATATAGGTAGAGGATCCTGTAAAAAGTGAGACTTTTGTAAGAAGTGTGAGAAATAATCTTAGAATGACAAGTGTCCCTCTTCTTAATTAATTCAAAAGGGTACATTAGTAATTTACCTTTTCTTATCAATTAATTGTGTGTAACTGTTTTGGAGTTAATTTAGGAGATTATATCATCAGAATCAATCATTAACTAGTATTATATCATCTTCGTTCATTAATTCAGGTTCAAAAGTATTTGTTTTCTCTGCAATTTTGGAGCAATTTTTTCATTACGAAAATCACAAATGGAAGAAAGCGATACAGGTTCATGTGTGGTGTTTTATTGCATAAAACAATTGTTTGTATGGTGTCGTTTATATACAGATTGCGTTGAGGAAAAATATACAATAAAACTTACTGTGTTTTCATGGATTTCATCTATATTTTTTTTCATGAAAAAACATGAGTTATTTGATAAAGTTTGTTTTATATAATGTTTGGTATGAAACGGGTTCTATCAAGTTGTGTGGTGTTATATTCATAGAAGGTTGATTGGGATTCCAGATAAAACACCATGACTTGAATCATGGCGTGGTGTTTTATCTGGAGACATTGTTCATGGCGTGGTGTTTTGTCTTGTTCATGGCGTGGTGTTTTGTCTAGACAAAACACCACGCCATGAACAATGTCTCCAGATAAAACACCACGCCATGAATAATGTCTCCAGATAAAACACCACACCATGAACAATGTCTCCAGATAAAACACCACGCTATGAACAATGTCTCCAGATGTTTAAAACACCACGCCATGAACAGTGTCTCCAGATAAAACACCACACCATGAACAATGTCTCCAGATAAAACACCACGCCATGAACAATGTCTCCAGATAAAACACCACGCCATGAACAATGTCTCCAGATAAAACACCACACCATGAACAATGTCTCCAGATAAAACACTACGCCATGAATCTGATTACAGTTCTTCTTAACGTAAAACACCACGCATTGAATCTTATATAAAACAAAGAGGCTTCCGATTTAGATCTTGGTAATTAATTCCTATAATTAAGGAAAATGAGTGAATGTAGGTGTTTTTGGTTGTGTAGAATACGGTTACCATATTTGAAACATTGAAAAAGACACTATTGCCCTTCAATTTTACATAAGGTCCCTCTAATTAAAACACAATTTACATTTTTATACCCTATTGATCTCAACCATTAGATCAAATATCCAATGGTTTAAAACACTTCTTACCCTTCTTACATTTTAGACACTTTTTACCATATCCCTACCCTATATATATATATATTGGAGAGTTCAAGTGAGAAGAATTTTTTTTTTTAGGAATAAAAATGAACAAATTTCAACCAATAATAATGCTTTATTTTACTTCATTTAATATAAGTATTTAATGTTACTATAAGGGAACAATGGTAAATGTACATTGGTTCATTAATTTGTAGTCTTCCTCTTTAATAACTAATACGTTAATTACATAGTTAGTCCCTGTGGTTTGCACCAATTAACGTACTTAGGTACTAATAGTTTAAAATCATATTCTAGGGTATTAACTTTTCATTTTGTAACGTTTGGAGGTATTAACGTTATTTGTAGGTTTAAAATCACATTTTATTAGTACCTAACTATGTTATTTTGTGCAAACCACAGGGACTAACTATGTTAGTACCCTAGAAGTTAATACCCCCAAACGTTACAAAATGAAAAGTTAATACCCTAGACGGTGATTTTAAACTACTAGTACCTAAGTATGTTATTTTGTGCAAACCACAGGGACTAACTATGTAATTAACTCTTAATTTTTTTATAACTTATCTTCAAAATATATATTTTTTCAAAAAAATAAAATAAAATAATTTAAAGTGTAAGATAAATTACGAGTTGTGTAGGATAAATTCCGAGTTGTGCAGGATAAATTTCAACGTGTAGGATGAATTCGAAATATGTAGGATAACTTTTGATGTGTGTAGGCAAAAAAAGTTAGTGTGAAGGATAATAGTCTTTATGACTAAGTAATTAGTAAAAAATGATAATAAATGAGATAAGTGAAAAACTATTTAATGTTTGACAAAATTACCATTTGTTCTTTTTCTTCTCAATTAAATTTTCTTCTCAAATGAATCTTCCCATATATATATATATATATATATATATATATATATATATATATATATATATATATATATATATATATATATATATATATATAAAGATAATATGCAGGAAGTGGGAATCAAAAGAAAGTATTTATATTGAATCAAATAATCAACAACGTAATCGAATATCTACATGTGAGTGTATATGTAGAAATCTTGAACCTACTTATCCGTAAATTAAGAAATGAATGTTGATGGTATAATTTTTTATTTAAATAAAAAATTTTATTCTTCTACTTTACATCAATAATATTATTTCTCCCTTGCTTAGGTTTACCTTCTTTTTAAGAGGTAAGTATCTCTACCAAATGGACTATCTCATATTGACAATATGATATAATAACTTATTGACCTGTTTTTCTAATCTGACCATCATTAATTCTAGTCTTATTTCTAATTGCATCATAACTATAATAATTATAAAAGATAGTTTAGATTTTTTCCCTTATCAGTAAGCTTTATCTTACAAAGTGATAATCAATTTCAGTGTCTTTTATTCTCATATGGAATACAATGTTGGGTTTAATCTTGATTACGGGTGAAGTTCAGATCGAGTACGGGTCAAGTCAGTTACCCGGTTTATTTAAATGGGTTAGTAGGTTATCCGGTCACATATGATGGGTCTTGAAGTCAATGTAGCAAACCAGATAATGAGTAACGAAAGGGTCAGACTTGACCGAGTTTCACTGGCAACGTGGTGTAGAATAAGTTGGAGTGTTGCTTTAAATCAGGAAGCACAAGTGGACTAAGTTATTTTGCATGTGCATGTATTTGTTTATTATAAATAGTAGTGTAAATTGTTTCGTTATGACTTATGGGAATGAGATCAAATACAAACACTTAAGTTTGTAAGAACCATAAGAACCAATACATAATTGACAAGTGTCCATCAATAAAAAATTAGTTTAGGGGTAATTTAGACTTTTTGACCATATTTATTTATAACTAATTAAAAATAATTACAAAAAATATAATGAGCACAACACTATATAATTAGCACAACATCATTAATCGTTCTTCATTATCAGCACATCGTCCTCGAATCGTTCTCCATTATCAACATAAACGACATTAGCACAACATCTTCAATCGTTCTCCATTATCAGCACACCAGATGTGCTGATTATATCTACTTTTGGTGTTTGTTTGTATTATTTTGTAATTAACACATAATCAGCACCTTATTAGCACAAATATAAAACACCTTTTGTTAACTTTTTTTAAAAAACACTTTTATAAATACAAAAAGGTATAGCAATATGGTACTCATATTAAAGATAAAAAAATACTTGATTTTATGGTATATATTTTTAAAAAAAATAATGAAGTATATAAAAGTTATTTTAGTTTAAAAAACCTTGGTGGAATTTGTATTTAATAGAAAATGGTCAAATGACTAGCAATTTTACAAAATTACCCCTAATTTGTTAGTAGTAATTTTTAATTATAAGAGTTTTATTTATAATCAATATCAACCCTTGATTTAAATTAACAATGGTTCAGATCTGTTCTTACGGTTCTTATAATTAGCACTGTTTGTACAGGATCTCAACCTACCACTTCTCATTTTATAATAATGAAAGGTTTCTGTCATTTTTTATCTATCTTCTCTTCTGCATATTTACTTTCACAAGTGTGTGTTGTGAAAGTGTAGAGAGGGGCGTGAACCAACATACAAGGGTTAGAGGAAATATACAAGGCGGTGAACAAATATGAGCTTCTGTGAGGAAATCTTATAAAAAAATAATATTTGAAAAGTTGGTTGAGCCATACAAGTTTTCATGTTACTTGGCAGCTACGTTTGACCTTTCTACACATTTTGTTTCTTACTTTTCCAATAAATTACCAAACCAACTTCAAGTAAGACACATTTTGTTTCTTACTTTTCCAATAAATTACCAAACCAACTCCAAGTAAGACAGGGAATTTTGAATTTGATAGTTGACATTCATTATAATTTGCATGTGAATGAAGTTGAACCTCTTTGTGACATTGATTATTACACATTAACCATTTTTCAGGCCCATTTGATGTATTTAAAATTCGTGCTCCCAATAAGAGACACAAGGAGAATTCAAGAATTGACTAATGAAACCAACGATGAATATAATTGTTTGCAACTCTCGAATATAAAGTGTACAGTTTGATATATTGGAAACAAAAGAAAACCATAATATGTGAAGATCGTAACATAGTGGTACCCGTTATATATTTATGTGGCTGCAAGTGCATTGTGAGCTCTACTTAAGAGACAAGTGGAGTGCTTCTTTGACTTTAATTTTCGTGCATGGTGGGATCGCATAAGCTCCTCCGTATGTCAAAAGTTGAGTTTGTGGAATCAGAGTTCACACGACCATTTCAACCATGAATGGTCAACTACCAAAATAAACGTCTCTCACGGGTTTTAAACCCTAAACTTTTAACTTTTTATAATAAGAATTCTTTGATTTTCTATGCTAAATCCATGTTTACGATGTAGGATCAGGGCCGGCCCAAGTCCAAGCCAAATAAGGCTAGGGTTTTAGGCCCCAAAATCTACAGAGCCTCAAGTTTCCAAAAAAAAAAGTGATAAGGGGGGGGGGGGTAGTGGTGGTTATGTAACACCTCGTAAAATCGCGTCCAATTCAATGATGTCACGTGTCATAAACCCTTATTGCAATTAAGAATATCTTGAGGGACTAAAACTGTCAAACAATGCAAAGATATTAATAGAAGGACCAAAAGCGTCAACATGCCAAACTTGTGCCTCTGAATGACTCTGTATGATGTCCGTATTCATTACTGAATAAATTGTCAGACACTAAAAGCCGTTTGCGCTTAAATGTCAAAAGTTACAAAACACAGGGGTTAAAAGTGTCAACATGTTAATTTTACCTCTGAGAGGCCTTTTTACGTTCCCAAAAGTTTTGTAATGCATTATTACACCCTCAAGAATATCTGATAAAGGTTTCATGAAATTCCGATTCAAAACCTTAATGTAAATTGCAGTTTTCAAGGATAGGGGTTAAAGTGTAAATATCAATATTCTTGTATCGGGAGACTTTTTCTATAGATCCAAGACTTGTAAATGCATGGCCACACTCCCTAGGACACCCCTGACCTGTTTACGCTGACCATGCATGCTGAAAATGTCAGATTATCGAGTAATTAAAGTGCAGGGACTGAACATGCAACACAACAAAACAATTCTGAAAAGTGTTGCCCCGCGTGGCGCACTGGGGTCTTCTTCCCCTGGCGCGTGGCGCGACGGAGGACGGTTTTCAGCAGCAACTGCCAGCTGCCCAGCCTGCAACCTGCAATCTTTGGAGAATCTTGCAAACTTGTTTTCGAAATCAGGAGCACAGCCAACAGTTTTTCATGCATAGGGACACCTGGAATTAGTGGTGTAAACGAGCCGGGCCAAGCCCGAGCTCGACCAGGCTCAAGCTCAGCTCGTTAGGTTTTTATAAAGCTCGAGCTCGAGCTCGGCTCGGTTCGAGCCTACTTCTTTGAGCTCGTGCTCGGCTCGCGAGTAAAACTCAAAGCTCGAGCTCAGCTCGACTCGGCTCGAATTATTTTGAGAACAACCTTAAATGAGCTAAAAGCTCGGCTCGAGCTCACTTCAACATCGTTTAAACGAGCCAAAGCTCGGCTCTGGCGTGGCTCATCAATGTTATCATCATTATTAATATAAAAAAATTAAAAAAAATGGTCCTAAGCACGATTTTAGAACTTAAGGGATCTTGTGTGAAGATCAGAAAGCTCCAGAGAAGGTCTTGAAGTGAGTTGCAATGAGCAAGTGAAATGTTGCAACATGAAGCTCTTTATATAGGATTTTTAATCTTCCAAGATCATTCCACCTTAGTCTACAAGTGTTTCTTGAAATGTTTCTAAGCTCGGCTCGAGCTCACTTCAACATCGTTTAAACGAGCCAAAGCTCGGCTCTAGCGCGACTCATCAATGTTATCATCATTATTAATATATTATATATAAAAAATTAAAATTTTGTATGGGCTCGTTTAGGCTTGCGAGCCTAAACAAGCTTTGTATTTCAGGCTCGAGCTCGGGCTCGATAACAAAACGAGCTCTATTTCAGGCTCGAGCTTAGGCTCGGGCTCGTTAAGGCTCGGCTCGTTAGAGCTTTTAACCGAGCCGATCACGAGTAGCTCTCGAGCCTCTGGGCTTGTTTACACCCCTACCTGGAATTGATCAAGAAACACTTGTAGACTAAGGTGGAATGATCTTCGAAGATTAAAAATCCTATATAAAGAGCTTCATGTTCCAACATTTCACTTGCTCATTGCAACTCACTTCAAGACCTTCTCTGGAGCTTTCTGATCTTCACACAAGTTCCCTTAAGTTCTAAAATCGTGCTTAGGACCATTATAAGTGTCCTTAACCTCCTAATTTCAGTTTTGATTAGTTTAGTAACCAAAAGTCAAACTTATCGTAATTAAGGTTTGACTTAGTGATTAATCACTAATGGTCCAGTCATTTTTCGAATTGAAAGTGGCTATGAGTTGGTAATTATGTGGGTAATAAACCCTTAAAAGGCCACCCTCTGATTTCCACCCTAACTTGGTCAAATGTCGGGTCAAACGTAATTATAAAAAGTCAACAGAAAGCTATTTTTCAAATAAACACATAATTAACGATGTAGAAGCCATGAAACCTGTTTTATCAATTGTATAACTTGGTAATTATAGCAAGAACATGTCTAAGCATGTTCAACCCAACAATTTTGAGTTTAGGCTCGGTTCGGAACCGAAAATCGCAAAAGTAGACTTTTGCTTTGACTTTCAGTTCTGACCCGATTTAGCTTAGTTTAAACATGCCTTGAAGTTCCATTAGGACCAGTTTATAGGTTAGTATAACCCTCTGAGATTATACAACCTGGTTCCTAATTTATCCTATTCATTTGCATGTTTCCGTTATATGCCTAAATGTTGACCATTATGCCCTTTTGACCTTAAAACGAGATTTTTGGAAACGTGAGAGGACAAAAACCTTTATTACTGAATTATAAACATGTCCTAAAAATTTGACCTCAGTTTGAGGTCTAGATTAAGAGTTATGCTCAATATCGTAATTTAGAAACTTTTTATTAATTAAACGGCATAATTAGCATAAAATCTATCTAAACCCAAATTTTGACACCAAACTTTTTACCCACTGATGTAAAATAATATTTTGGAATTTTTGAAGATTTTTATTTATTTTTAAACTGAGCATAACATAGGATTCTAGCTTTGATCAGGTAATTGTCGGTTATACCCTTTTCTTGAATAAAATAAGTTTTACATAACATATTGATACCAAACCTTTTGCTACTGATTTTATATAATAAATAAAATATTTTGAACTTTATAAACTGATCAAAAACTCAGATTTCCTATTATAACCCAAAAATTGCTTAAAACCGACTTTTACGCGTTTTAAGCGCATAGTATGAGTTAAAACTATTTTTGGCATATAAAACTTAATACCTACTGATGTTTTAAGTAAATTTTTATACTTTAACAGTAAGCAAAAGTTTTGAACTCAGATTTCTAATTTTGACCTTTAAAGCTTATGTGAAATTACCAAAATGCCCCTACGGTGCATAATTTGGTTATAAAAGATAAATTTCACATATATGCAATACCCTACTGTTATGACTTACAAAAATAAATATTTTTACTGATATTTTCAGTCCAGAATCTCAGGTTAATGTTTAACCTCTTTTATAACCCTTAAAATGACCAAAATACCCCTACGGGGCTTAAATTAAATTTAAATTCGTTTTGGGCATAATGGAAGGTATCCTACTGATATCACAACATATTTAAGGCATATTAACTTAGGAAACCTATACATGACTCATTTGGTTACCCGTTATGCATTTTCGCGTTCGGTACGGTTTATGTGACTAGTTTGCATAAATTGACCGAAACGGGTCAAACCTTATCATTTTTATCTCAAAATCCAGAATGTGTTTAGTTTACCCATATTATACAAGTCTTCAAACTTTTCGGGTCTAAACCACATTCTAATTCGGTCTTCCCTTAAACGTGCATTTTGAACCGTATATCTTCCTTTAAAACTAACCGGTCTAAGTTAGACTTAATTAAGACCCGTTAGGAATCTAATAGGTTATTAAAACCTTCGTTCCAGATTTAGGAGACCAGTAAAAGATACTTGCATTCCCTGATTTGTACGACTAGGATAAATTTGCATAATTTGCTCAGGTAAATACTTTTAACTTATTTTCCGTTATACGGGCTTGGGATACGGTATTATAATAATACCGCTTGGTCGGGTGTGTAATTGTTTAAATCGGATTGTGATTAATATAATTGCATAACTCGTTAAATCTGTTTTGTTTGGTATATGGCTTTTGGGGGGTTAATGACCGTGTCCTGGATATCCTCGGCTCATTCATTGAAATGGCCACGACTTAAGCACGGGGTGTAGGCATACACCTGACAGTTGCGTATGTATAAAGGTAATCCACAATAAGGAAAATTCCTTGTGGGTATTATACCTGTGGTGTGTCAATTAATCTTGTCCGGCTCTTCTAACTGGCCCTGACTGTCACACCCCAACTGATGGCGGAATCATCAGGGCATGGCACTGAGCGAAACAGATTGTCCAGAAGTTTCCATAACAATTATCATTACTATTCAATTTAAATAATACGTCCCATACCGTATCTCAAACAGTAAATAAATTATTACAGACACAAATCCAGGCAAATATTTCCGTTCCGACAACTCAGATTTAAATATGAATATTATTTATCTTCTTCTAGAGACTCTTGCTGCAAGATCTACAGACAACTATGCTCTAGACGCTTATTCTAGCCTCGCCTTCCTAGCAGCTAAGCATCCTAATTGCCTGTCACATACGTTAAAATAAAAGTCAATACACATAGTGTAAAGGTGAGCATACAAGTTTAATAATAGCATATAGAGTCGAAATAGTTTACGCATAACCAGCACGTACACAGAGGAAAACGAAGCATGTTAATTATCGACATGGATCTATCGATACCAATGACGGCGGGTTGACTGCCCGAGGTAGTTCGCAATACATGATTACCACCGTAATCCATGCAAGTAATTGTCCATAACAACCCCCATGTGAACGGGTGCTGAGTCCAAACTATAGTACTATCGTCGTTAAGGCAGGTAGACAACATTCCACGTGTAAATATAACAACAAGCATTCATTTAGTCACGTAATACATGCGGTAACGGTTAGCGTTTATATATTGCGTAGTGTGTTCGTTTGTGATTTAGAATAAGTAACGTATGTAACACCCAAAAGTGCGAAAGCAAAAAGGGTTCGAGTATACTCACAACAATTGAATGGATTGAAGGGAGCGCTTGAGAGTAGGGTTAGCCTGAATAGTTCGATAGCATAAAGATAAGCAACGCATAAAACGGAAACATGTGTTGAAAGATCGGACAGCTGGTCGATCGGACGGCTGACCGTTCGGTTAACATTCCGTTCGGACAGCTGTCTGGTCGGACGGGAGTCCGATCGGATGGCTGTTCGAGTGGATTGTTTCTTCCTTTGAGTAGGATGTGCTTGTGTACGATGGTTTGACCTTTTGAAGTTTTTGTTGTAGTATTTCAAAACATGGAAGTATCCTTTCCTTTCAGGTCGATCGGACGGTCGTTCGATCGGCCGGCAACCCGATCGGCTAGGTACCTCAAACAAGTTCTCAGCAGGGTGTCATCCGATCGGACGGCTGTTCGATCGGGTGGCACTCCTATGCATCGAACATGTTGAAAATCGATTAAGTGTTGAAGTCAAGTATCTTATAATCCGAAGAGTAATCCAATCGGACGGCAGTCCGATCGAATAGCAGTTCGTTCAATACCCAATCTTCAAATAAATTGATTAAGTGTGGAACCATGTGCTAGTCGATCGGCTGACTATCTGATCGGCTGGCTGTCCGTTTGGACAGCAGTCCGATCGGTCAGCACCATGACCTGATCAACCTGTTCGTCTAACACTTGGTTGTTCTGATTTTTGTCGTTTTATAGAGGTATTTTGACAACGAGTCAAACCATAGAACCCTAGTCTTTACTTGATTCTCCTAATCGTATAGGAATCACCCAAATCCGGTCAGTGAACGGTTCGAGTTCGAGACACTGTTTAATGTTTAACCTGAAATCGGTGAACCTCATGGATAGAATCCGGATCTTGAGTCACACAACCACCGAAATGGTTAGTAAGTCGGCACAAGCTTCGTCTCTATCGGTTTTGAAGGCGTTATGTGTAGAAGAGTTGAAAGAAAGTTAGAAAAACCATCTTTCAATCCTTTCTACCGTGTATATGTTTAGATCTATGAAAGATCTTTGTTTGTTTATGTGGAAATCGGTTAGATCCAAGTTATTCTTGGTGAATTGAAGCCAAAACATGAAGTTATTCAAGAACACCATGATGACATCATCCTAGAACACTTGAATCTTGATGATTTCACGGTTAAAAGTTAAGATTTGAAAGATAGAAAGGTGTAGGAGTGCGTGTAGATCAAGAAAGTACAAGATTTACGACGAAATATTACCGGGATTGAGAGAAATCGAAGTAAAGGTGAGCTGAGCGTGCTGGTCGGACAGAGGTTTCCAAAAGTAGAAAGTTTGACAATGACAGGGGGTATTTATAGGATGCCAAAAGAGGTAATGGCTGACCGATCGGCCAGGCAGCTCGATCAGACAGCCTGTCCAATCGGAAAGCAGTCCGATCAGCTGGCTGCTCGATCGGGTGGTAGCCTGATCATTCAGCTGCCTGATTTGAGTGTTTGGTGCGATGATTTTTGAGATTTCAATTACGATTGCGACCGATAAGGATACGATAGAGTTTCCTATTCAAATTACTTTTGATCCCAACTATTTCATATCTTGCACTGTCTCTTCTCCGCTAATTATCATACTATATCTACATATAATCATCGTTGTTTCGTATTCGATTTGCGTTTGCGATTCGATTGATTACCACACATAACATAAAGTAAACATGCACAAGTAACACATAAGGCACACACACACACACGTATAACAATAACCAATCATTTCGATATTCGAGTTTCGAGTTCGATGATGATTAGAGTAGTTCGATTATCGTTTAATTAACTTTATCGCATTGTTACTTCCTAGTATTCAAAGTCGTAATGCGGTTCGTATTGATAAATATACTTCGATTACTGCGACTTAACTGATTACTCCACATAATACAACTAACGTAATACATAAATTAGACTAACTACAGTCAAAGAAGTCAAAACAGTGTTTGGTCAAGGAGAGACAGATTTGCAATTAGCAACCTTTCCTCCCTTTGACTTCAATCTTGACTTTGACTTTGACTTTGTCTTTCGAAACATGGGGTGTTACACTGACAGACGGAAAACATATAAATCTGTATACAAGATTATTTTTAAAATAATTGTCCCAAGTTATAAAAGATGTTTTGTGCCTTGTGCATTCAAATCAATTTTCTTAAACATTTTCAAAATGAGTCGGTTAATTGTATTTACTAGTGTAAACTGACGTATTTTCCAAAAATGCTAAGTGCAGGTACTAGACGGAATAGGCTGGCTACTCCTAGCATCAATAAAGAGTCTTGCAAGCTTAGATGTTTACAAATCTGTTGAACAATGTTCCTTTTAACTTTGATCCGCCTGTGTATCCCTTACAACCGTTTTTTTGTAATAACTGATATTACTTTCATTCGGTTTGTAATATTTTTATCTTTCGACTTCCGCTGTGTATTAAACTGTGATAAATTGTCTATGATGATATCAACTACGTCACGATACTCCCCACCGGGCCCACCGGTAATACGTGGAAATATCGGGGTGTGACAGGTTGGTATCAGAGCCAACATTGAGTGAATTAAACACTAGCCTTTTGTGTTTAATCTCAATGACACAGTTTGCACATTCCTCGACTTCCGAGTCTAGGCAAAGAACTTAAGACGAATCCTAATTCTTTTTATTTTGTCCTTTATTGTTTTTCCTTTGTTGTCCTTTTGTTTATTTTGACAGGTTCAACAAAATGCCACCAAGGTTCAGAAGAGGAGGACGAGGAGGCGCCATTCACCAGCCACGATCATGAAGCCGGACCTTCTCACCGGCGAACTCCGTCTATTACCATGAGCACAAGTCCTCAAGAGGATTGGAGGACCTATTTGGAGCCCGCGAGGCGATCTGTCTCGCTAAGTTCATCACCTTCTTACCATCATTCTTTTGGGCCACAATCGGAGAACGAGCCCAATGATTCGCACCATTCATACCTACCACTGCAGCGGTCGGGGTCGTACCACGCGTTTCAAGACCCGACCCCATTTTTCCAGAGCCGGTTTAACCCGACAAACCTGATTAAAGAACCAATGGGTCATAACCCATTGGGCCCAGAAGACCGTTTCCCTGAAACTCAGGACATGGAAATGGATGATGACCCGGATCCCGCCGAACCACCATCAGGGACACCTACTCACCCCATCGAGATTTCGAATGGGTCGTCTTTTCATGGATCAACTTATCGTGGTCCAGACAGCTATGAGGCAAGATTTTCCCAATACGACTGGGTGTTTACTCCCTCCTACCACTCAGCACCTCAGCAGCAGCAACAACATGATCCCTCAAAGGATTCACGTTTTGTAGCGGTCACTCCACCGCCACCGCCGCCAGAGCAGCAGCCGCCTCCGGAGCCACCGAGGCGGAGAAGATCAAACGCACGGATGTCCGTGTGAGGGGGAATTCGTATCAGCACCCCTCAACCTTCCAGTGGCAGTCACTATCCGCCACTTTATGAAGACCCACAGATGGGTGGGCCTTCAAACTCCATTTCTGAGGTGGACTCTATGCCAGTCGCACCACCACCGATGGGTTATGATAACCCGATTCCTTCATACGCCGGTGCAGCTGTGACAACTCGAACTTTAGACCTACTTTGTGTAACGATACGTGGTTATGAGAACGTTATTAATAGAATGATTATGTGATTATATTATTGTGTGCATTGTGTAATATGTGTATGTATATAAGTTACATAAAATTCGAACCGCACAACACCTACACACTCGACCGCACAAGCCTTTGGGCCGTATCACTTGTATCCGGTTAGATGGCAGCCCAAGTGATGGGTTCGGCCCATCCTACCTTAGCCGATTTACATATGGGGGTGTTGTAACCATTCCCCACTTTTTACAAAATCACAACACACACAAGAAACCCTAGCTATTCTCTCTCTTTTTTCGCAAACCGAAGGCAGCCAAGAATCCCTCCTTCACCGAAGATCTTTGTGCTCGGATCAAACCCATCCTCTTTTCAATCGGTTAGTGCTTGATTATTTGATTGGTTTATGTTATGTGACTTCACATGTCTTAGGAAATACATGAGTGTTAATGATGTAAACTAATATTGATGCTCTTATAATCGGATTTGCATGAGAATAACCATAAACTGATTCGATGATGCTTGTTAAATTGCTGTTACGATATATGATTCAGATTTGTTAGTTTGTTGTTGTGCTAGTAAATCAGGCTATGTTGACCGGCCACATGCTCATGTAAATCGAATAGTTTGAATGTTCTTAGTTGTTGTTCGTATTATGATCTTGATTAGGGTTCTTAGGAATCGGATGATAACTACCTTGTTTGATCGAGTATTGGCATGCTAGAAAACTGTTAATATTATTGATTGATAATCATAGATATGGAAACTATTGATTTAGCCAAAAGAATTAATGGAAATTTGTAACTGGTGGCATGTTTCACGGAAAGTTTGTTAATCGATCGCACAAGACTTCTTGGTTGAACAAGAAGTCCAATCGCACAAGACCATACGCACAAGGGAAGCGCACAAGCTCTCGGTCGTACAAGATTGACCTGATCGCACAAGTTGACCCTGGTCTATTCGGATTGGGCCGTGGTTATGTTAGATAGTTATTATTATTGTTGTTGGACCGTCCAAGCCCATTTGACTCGCACAAGATCCTTTGGATCGCACAATAGTGTTAACTGTTGGGCCGTATGTTATTTGGTGGGCTGTAGACATGTGCCGAGTAATAGAACCGATCGCACAATACAAGCCGGACCGCACAAGGTTAACTGGGCCGCACTAGTTAATTCTATTTTGTTTGTTTGGGCCAATATGTTTTGAACTATTATGATAGCTGGGCCGGGTTATTCTGTATCGCACAAGATATTTGTTAACGTGTTATTTGGGCCGAATTTATATGACTGTTGCTTGTATGTTGGGCCGGGTAGTATTTGGGCTTAGACATTTACATCGCACAAGATGGTTGGGCTCGCACAAGCTCAATGACCCAACCATCCGAACCGCACAAGTGTGATTATGATATGCTTTGACTGTTTACGTGCTATATGTGTTGCTATGATTTATACGTGCATTATTTGAAGTCAGAACCTGACCTGTGTGGTAACCCTGTTAGGACGTGGTTGACCACCCTTAGTTCAAGAACCTTTTGTGTATCTGCCGAGCAACCCCAGGTGAGTTCACACAGCCAAGGCATGGGGTTCCCAGGGTGGGAATGGGATTGGATGATTATTTTGTGCATACTTAGTTAATGGAACCTAATGACATGGTCCTCAGGGTGAGGATGGTAAATGATGAGATTACGGCTAGACTAGTATACCTACTTGAACTGATCTTCGCACACACGCCAAGGGTTGGCTGCGATAATTATGACTGATCTTCGCACACATGCCTCGGGAAGGCTGCGAACTATACATATTAGAACTTCGCACACATGCCAGGGTGGCCAGCGATACAAATATACATAGTCTAGGATATTTGGGAGTATTAACCCAAATCTTCGCATACATGCCAAAAGGGCCCGCGATGGAAACCAATACTATACATGAACAATGAACGAACTAATACGATACATGATAGATGAACGAACGCAATGCTTGCTATACCATTTCTATTACTAAACTTACTTTCTGTGAACTCGCTCAACTAGTTGTTGACTCTCTGCTGCATGCCTTGTAGGACCTTAGGTACTTTATGGAGCTTGCACAAGGAGGAGCAGGTCGTTGTGGGCAAAGGATCGTGAATGCTATTTGAACACTTATGACATTTAATACTTATGTTTGGGTTTACTTAAATGCTTCCGCTATACTTAACTATGTTGGTTTGATAAACACCTTACGTATTGATGGATAACTATTACTATTTATTTACATGTTCAATATGATTGGTGGCTTGATCCTGGTCATGTCACGCTCCCAAGCGGTGGTACTCCGCGTGTGGGATTTTGGGGGTGTGACAGCAGCGGCGTATAACCCCTTTGAGGAGCCGGCCTACACTAACTACAACTACGCTAAAGGCGACCCTTATCTTGTAGCGGCGAACTACAATGCTCTTAATCCTGAGGGGCCCTATGGAGCTCCCTGGGGGATTGGATACCCAGCCTATGGGTACCAACACCCGCCACCTCCTCAACCTCCACATCAGTAGCCGCCGCAGCCGCCATTGATACCGCCAACGCAACAACAGGAGATTCTCTAAAGGTTGAGCCAGGTAGAGCGGGAGGTTCAAGAAGAGCGTAGGAACAGCCGAGGATTTCTCAAAGGTCTGGCGAATTTAATCAAGGGAATAAGAAAAGGGATTTTTGAAGATTCCTTATTTATTTATTTGTATTGTAATTTGCTTGTTTCAATCAAGTCCCTGCGTGGACATCTATTTCTGTATTCAGTCCCTGCGAAGACTTGTTTTTCCAGTTTAGCCCCTGCGTGGGCATGTCATTTCTGTTAAAGTCCCGTTTAGGGCATTCATGTACTCTTTTATTTAATATTGGAATGTGTTGAATTTTAGTTAACATTACATGCATAAATATAATATATAAAATGAAATAAAATATCATTCCTTTTAAAATTAACTCTGCCATTATTTATAAAATAAAATCTTAAGGGCAAAACCTAGCCCATGTGTCATTATTAAGACAGGGCCATGATGGTAGTTCCTTATTAAGATTTAGATCCTTGTTAACATCTGAAAACATGTTAACACTCCTGGCAAATGTGATTCGATAAAATCACATAAGTCATCCTATTATTGGATTCTTCCAATCTCTGTCTCTAATTTATTTAATCATCCATTAGTGATAAAGTGCCTACGGGCCATAATTAATGTCCTTTGAGACTAAAGACAGTTGTGGTCTATGACTCCCTGTCAAGAAGAGGTAATGAACTATGATTCAAACCTCAATGCCTCGATCCTATAAGATCTTGGCTTATATTTTAAATTTGTCACTATGACTTGGCCTTTTGTGCTATTATTATATTTTAATTATAACTAAGGATTGTTATAATAAAAACCCTGAATGAATATATTTAACAAATTAACCAATATGGTTTATTAATACCATGGTTAATAAATCATCAAGAATGATAATACTGTTATAGACTTCCGAATAAATCATTGTCATCATTTTATGTAGCAATCAAGCTACATGGCTGAGTCTGAAGAAGTTAACAGTCACCCTCTGGAAAATCATGAGACTACTAGGATCAACATAACCAGGGAGGAGCTTCGAACATTGATTGATACTGCTGTTTCTAAATTCGTAGACAGGCAATTTAGGGAATCAAGTGGTATACATAGCAAGACCTCATCTGTACCCCATTCCAAATCTCACCCTAAGACTCATTTTGAGGCTCATACTAAGCCACCTTCTAAACAGCATGAGTCAAAGAAGGATAATGTTCAACACTCCTCGAACCAGCACAGTGTTCCATCTAAGAAGATTGTATTTGATCGTGAACCACGTACAAAGACCTGTACCTATAAATATTTCATCTCCTGCAAACCCAGAGATTTCACTAGGGAAAAAGGGGCTATTGACTGCATGACATGGTTAGACGAAATGGATACCGTGGTTGACATCAGTGGTTGCGCTGATAGGGATGTGGTGAAGTTTGTATCTCAGTCGTTTAAAGGAGAAGCACTAGCTTGGTGGAGGTCTTTGATCCAAGCTACTGGAAAGATCCCATTATACAATCTGACATGGGATCAGTTTGTTGCTCTTATTAAGGAGAATTAGTGCCCTTAACATGAGGTTGAGAAGATTGAAACTGACTTCTTGTCATTGGTTATGAAGAACCTGGATTGTCAAGCATACCTTACAAGCTTCAACACTATGTCTCGATTGGTTCCTTATTTGGTGACGTCGGAACCAAAACGAATAGCCCGTTTCATTAGGGGGTTTAGCCCCGGAAATCAAGGGCAGTGTGAAGGCATCTCGACCCCCTACTTTTAGGTCAGTAGCTGATTTATCTTTATCCCTTACTTTGGATGCGGTCAGGCTAAGATCGCTTAAGAGCTCTGAAGAAGGAAAGAGGAAATGTGAGGATGATAACTCACGACGTTCTGATAAGAAGCATAAGGGGAACATAGACCACAAGAAGAAGTTTGGGTCTAACAAGGGTAGCCAGCAAACGTATGAGAAGCCAAAATGCAAAACCTGCCAGAAACGTCATTTTGGAAAATGCAGGTTTGAATCAAAGTCGCAGTCAAAGCCGATTGCATGTGGGATATGCAAATCCAAAGAACATAAGACGTTAGACTGCAAGAAGATAAAGGAGGCGACGTGCTATAACTGTAACGAGAAGGGGCATATTAAGACATACTGCCCAAAGTATGCCAAGAAACCTAAGGAAGGCAAGAAGACCAATGCTAGGGTCTTCCAGATGAATGCATGGGAAGCAGTCCAGGATGATAACGTGATAACATGTACCTTCCTTATAAATGATGTTTATGCAAGGGTATTATTTGATTTGGGTGCGGATAAGTCATTTGTAGATGATAAGTATTGTAAGTTGTTAAATTTGCCTGTTAAAGCCCTAAGTATGAAATATGAAGTAGAGTTGGCCGATGATACCTTAGAAACTGCCTCAACTGTGTTAGATGGATGTTTTATATCCATTAGGAACCACTCCTTTCCGTTATCCTTACTTCCTTTGAAATTAGTTGGTTTTGACATAGTGATTGGCATGGACTGGTTATCTCATAACCAAGCTCAGATCGTTTGCGACAAGAAACAAGTGGTGATCAAAACTCCATATGGTGAGCCACTTACCATACAGGGAGACACTCAGTATGGGTTGCCTAAGCAAGTGTTTATGCTTAAGGCGTCAAGGTGTTTGAAGAAGGGTTGTGTCATTTACATGGCACAGGTGACTATTGATGAACCGAAGCCCAAGATTGAAGACATCCCTGTCATTTCTGAATATCCAAAATTATTCCCTCAAGAACTACCTAGTTTACCACCAGATAGGCAAGTAGAGTTCAGAATTGACATTATTCCTGGAGCAGCACCTGTTGCAAGAGCACCTTACAGGTTAGCACCCAGAGATGAAAGAGTTGAGGACTCAACTGGATGATTTGTTAGCCAAAGGTTTTATTAGACCTAGTTCGTCCCCTTAGGGAGCATCGATCCTGTTTGTAAAGAAGAAGGATGGATCGATGCGTCTATGCATCAATTATCACGAGCTTAACAAGGTCACAATCAAGAACAGATATCCATTGCCCAGGATCGACGATCTGTTCGATCAATTGCAAGGGGCAAGTTACTTCTCCAAGATCGATTTAAGGTCAGGCTACCATCAGCTGAAGGTTAGAGATGAAGATGTACATAAGACTGCCTTTAGAACTCGTTATGGTCATTACGAGTTCTTAGTGATGCCTTTTAGGCTCACCAATCGCGTTTGCAAACCTTACTTAGACAAATTTGTTATCATCTTCATTGATGACATTCTTATTTATTCAAAGAATCAAGCTGATCATGAGAAGCACCTTCGTTGTATTCTTAAACTCCTTCAGCATGAGAAGCTTTACGCCAAGTTTTCGAAATGTAAGTTTTGGCTTCGTGAAGTCCAATTTCTTGGACATGTGTGTTGGACCGTTGTCGTGACCCTAAACAGTTAGTATAAGGCAGTTCATCTTCAGATACAAAGGCGGAATCAATGTAAATGAAGTTACACGGCTGTTCCTCTTAATTTCCTCTTTATAAACACTTTTTGAGTCATTTTTTACAACAATTCTGACAAAAATCCGGCAGCACCTTGACTCAGATTTCGCTCCAAAGACTACTGAATGAGATCACACATCCACTATTTATACTAGGGCTGATTTCGCTCCAAACATCAGGAGCGAAACCCCCATATGTGATTTCGGGCGAAACCTACAAACTACCTAGGAGCGAAATTAACACTATGTGCACTCAGGAGCGGAATCACCTAACTATCTGATTTCGCTTCTAATGACACACATGTCATTATGAGCGAAATCACCCTCTAACATCTCATTTCCTGTTTTCCGACTCCGTTCAATTTATCTAGACCTAAGACTCGATATAAACGTAGTAAACAGACATTCAGTGCACCAACAGACTCCCCCTTAGATGTTGACGAAGTCTTCGGCTCCGAGTCTTCAGTCTTGGTCTTTTCTTTAACTTTGTCTTCTCATCGTAAAAACTCTATCTTCACAGGTTCAGATCTTATCCTGGCTCTATCTTCAAACTTCCCCTTTGACTGTTGATCCAGACTCCCCCTTTCACAGACTCCTCCTCTCAGTATGCTGGAATCTGAGATCTTGATCCGGTTCAATCTTTAGCACTTTGCTACCGTGGGAATAATGAAGTCCATAACCTGTGTCTCAAACATCAAACATAACAAACTTATCTTTTCACAAAAATACACAGTCTATCAGTTCTAGAAATCCACTCAAGTATTCAGGTCCAAGTTAATGACCCTGATTATTCAATTAATCTACCAAGTTCAACTTAATGACCTTGATTGATCTTTTGACAATACAGACTGATTTTGTTAAACATTTTTTAAACATTTTCTTGAAAATAACAAGCATCAAATTAATGAACTTGTTTTAACTTTTGCAACTATCCAAACTCCAATAAGATAAGCTCTTCTCATTCTTCAGCTCAAAACTTTTCCTGCATCTGCTTCAATCTCCAATGATTAACTCTCCACTTTGGTTTGTCAAAAATAAAACAGAAATGAAAAATCTTTTTGGATTTTAATAAAGTGTTCTAAACTAAGAAATGAAATACAGAAACTTAAATTGCAGAAAAATAAAGAAATTAAACTATTTACAAACATATTTTTGGCGAGCGTGTCAGGGAATCATATCAGCTTTTCAGACAAATTACAAATACCGTTAAGCTACAATTCATACTCAGACTTAAACTATTCACGTAGATTTTCGATATACTAATCCATTTTAAATTCTCACACAAATTTCAATTTACTCAGGATACAATTTAGATGTCTTATGAACTTAACTCATTCATGTGTCCCACCGCTTGAATATACTCCCGTATCCAGAATCCCAATATTCAGTCTTACAGGTGAGTATACCACAGATGATATTTGTTAGGGGTTAAATGCGAGGGCCGTGAGAGCTCAGGTCGATACTTCCGTATACGCAGAGAGATAACGGCTTCGACTTTTCGGTGTGTCCCCTTTAGAGGATTGATGCGTGTTATCGTGTATATAATTTAGATGTATATTTTAAGCCCTTTTTACACTTTTAGTCAAGTTTTAAATTTATAAAACACGATATTTACTAACACTAAACACACATATGGGCAAGTGCAACCATCGTGGACCTAGTATAGTGTTGGTAAGATACCGAGGTCGTCCAAGGACACAAGAGCTTTTAGTACCGGTTTATCCTCAACGTCTAATCAAATCAAAATGTTAGAAAAGATTTTTAAACTAAGAAAATAAAAACTAACTAAATGCTGAAAAATAAAAATAAAATAAAAACAGATAAACAAGATGAATCACTTGGATCCGACTCGTGTATTAGTATAACCTTTGATTATTTTCGCACTTTTGCACTTGTTTAAGAGATTATCTTAGTTATTGTAGTAGGCCCCTCTTTTGAAGGCGACGTTACCCTCAACCCAGTAGTTTGAGTCAGCAAGGATACAATCCTAAAGGGTTGGATTATTGGAAGATAATGAATTAAGTTATTAATGCAAATTATGGTAGGCCCCGCTTTTGGCGGTGACGTTACCCTCGACTAAGTAGTCTGAGTCAGCAGGGATACAGTCCTAAATAGTCGGGTTATAGTATTAATATTAGTTAACTTCTGAGGGGGTCAAAGAGTTTGGATCCCCGCCATCCAATACCTATGGTCATTGAAGGAGATCCTACTAAATTTGACCCAGGTCCCTTGCAGGACCTCTAAACGCTGAACAAGGGCAAGACCCTTACCAAACCGTTCCCTTAACCCCCGACCAGGTAGCCAACATACCTCCATATAGACCGTGGAGATATGAATGGTGAAAATCTTTTATTTTATATAGACAGTAAAATAATGCCAAGACACCACGGACAAACGATAAGGAAAGATCACCTTCAACATAAGCAACTAGTTATTAAAGTCATTAATACAAAACCAAATAAAAAGTGCAAAAGATTAAAAATAAAAAGTATTATACTAAACACTTGTCTTCACCAAGTGATGTAAGAGACTTAGGCAAACATGGCCTTGATTTTCAAGAACTCTTACGATCAATCTTGGATCTCGAGACGACTCACACACTCTATGATGGATAATGGATGATAGTGGTGGATGATGGTGTTATGGTGGTGGTGGGTGGTGGATGAAGTGTGAGAGAGGTGGTGTGCTAAGGGATGAGTTGCAATGAAACCAAACACTCCTATTTATAGGCTGAACAGAAGGCTGGGCACGGCCCCGTGTCCGCTGGACACGCCCCCGTGCCTGTCTGACACTCTCTCTCTTCATTAATTGTAATTCGCAATTACAATTAATGCGCCTGCTGTACTTTCGCCACGCCCCCGTGTTCACTGGACACGGCCCCGTGGTGGGCAATAGAAGCTTCTATAGGTTTGTCTTTTCTGCTGCTTCTTGGGCACGGCCCCGTGCTAGCTGAGCACGGGGCGTGTTCAGTCTTCTGCCTTCTCTATTTTGCTTGGGAGGATGCTGTCGAGGGGTCGGGCAATCCACTTTTGTTCCTTTTCTTGTATTTATGTTAGATTTAGCTGTCTTTTTGCTTCTTTTGTGAATTTGAGCTCATTTAATCCTGAAAATACAAAAGGAAGACAAAAACACTCTTTTTCCAACATTAGTACTTAAAAAGGGTTAGTTTTATGCCTCATTTGATGTAATTTATATGTTGCATTTTACACACATCAAATACCTCCACACTTGAACTTTTGCTTGTCCTCAAGCAAAACTCTTTAATGTGGCTTACACTCCCAAATGGAATGGGTAGAAGAGAAGGTTTTGGCTTGTCATAGAGTGTTGGGAATCCAAGATCTTTTTGGGTTTTATTTTTATTTATTTACAATACTATTCGTTATGATTTGTTTAGAATGTTTTATAGGAAAAATTACTTATTTGGGCATAACATGCCTTTTTAAAATTCCATTTATATACAAGTTCACATACCTCATGGGAGAAATCACTCACACTCGGCCGAAGGTGTATTTTTTTAGTGAATCACTCGAGAGCGGCATGGAACTTATTCCTACCATAGGCTTGCCAAGCAATCAATCCTCCTCCTTTTTAACTTGTT
This sequence comes from Helianthus annuus, assembly GCF_002127325.2. NCBI lineage: Eukaryota > Viridiplantae > Streptophyta > Magnoliopsida > Asterales > Asteraceae > Helianthus > Helianthus annuus. The sequence continues at coordinate 132,430,709 of NC_035437.2, read as the reverse complement.
ACCTTTGTAAATATCAAGAGGACTTTTTGGGTAAAGGCTTGGGCTAAAGGTGGGTGAATGGGTTAGTAGAAAAGGGCGAAAAGCGTAAAAAGCGTCGGTTTTCGTAAAATACTTTGTTTTAGTGACTTTTTATTTAGAAGTATTTCTCCAAACAAGCTTTTGTTTTAAGAGCTTTGTTTGTTTATTTCTAACTTCATTCATCATTTTTTTTTCAGTCACACGAAAACCGAGCTTGTTACTAAAATAAAGGGTAGAAATAAAAAGGGTTTTTGGTGGGTAAAAGGGTTTTAGGGTAAAGAAATGAAAGGTTTAGGCTCAAAGGGGTTAACTAGGGGGATTTTGGGTAGGTGGTAACAAAAATGAAAAATAAAGGTGTAGAAAGAAAAAGGGTTAGTCCTAGTGCGTCCATCATTTACTTACTTAGGTTTAAGTTGGTAAGGACCGAGAATGAATCGTCGTGGCAAGTTCTAGAGTCGTAAGACCCAAGCGGCTATTCACACAAGAAACGAAAAATGAGCATTTAGTCTAAAGATGTAAATTTGTATGCTCAATAAAGGCTCAAAACTCACTTTTTGTGGGAATGGGTTTTTCTATGTGATCAAGTATATATAATCAAATTTTAACTAAGCTTGTCATGCCGTTTCATAATTTTCTTATGTTGGTTCTTTCTATCACGACGCTCTCGGTTGTAAATTTGTAAAAATATAACCTTATTAATCTTAGGATTCCTAACTTAAACTTTAGACAAGTAAAAAAAATAAAAATTTTTCACAAAAAATTTGGGGTGTTTAGCGTTTCCAATAGAGTTTTGTGTAAGGCTTGTTATTAGTACTTGCAAAATTTCAAGGTTTTAGCATCCCCCCCACACTTAAATTACACATTGTCCTCAATGTGTCCCAAAAATAAATTTTTAGGTTGATTAGATGTGTAATATGGTGTTAAAAGCAAAGAATTATGCAACTGGCAGTCTGGACACGGCCCCGTGTCCGCTGGACACGACCCCGTGGCGAACTGCCAGTAACGAAAACTTACAGAAGGCAAACAAGGGGGCGTGTTGGTTAGGCACGGCCCCGTGTTTGACAAAAATTCTGCAGGAAAGTAACCAAACAGCAGGTCTGGGAGGTGAGCACGGGGGCATGTCGGCTGGACACGTCCCCGTGTGGACAGTCTGTAAGCCTGAAAAACAGGTTTCTTCCCCCGGTTTTTCCATCCTGGCCCTATGAGTGCTAAGGCTTAGCACTCCAAGCCTCGGTTTGTACCTGTTTCATCACTTACTACCACACCAAGCAACACAAACATCCTACATTACCATAGTTAATTGTCCCAAGCATAAAGTAAAAGAAAAATAAAACGGAAAATAAAAGTATTCAAGGAAAGTAAATTGTTCAACACTTGGCACGCAGGCCACAAACTGTTCGATAGATAAAGGGACTTAAACCTGTGGGCTCGCCATCAACCCGCTCCTACTCCTTCAAATCCCCTACTCCATGTCCTCATCGCTATCATCACCTCCATCCCCATGCCCCGCCATATACTCCCGGTTGCTGCCGATATCGTCTTGTATATCGTTGATGTTGCGTTCAATAGCTCCGACCCGGTGGTATGTGTTGTTGGCGAGGTTGTAGGCGTTCCTGGTACACATGAGGTTTTCCTGCAAAAGATCATGTAAGCTTTGAAAGTTAGGAAAACCGCCTCCTTGTGAGGTAGATTGACCCGGATCACCATGGGGTTGATACTGGTAGTGGGGAGGTGGTGCGTGAAGAACTAGGGCCTCCTGCGGGTTCCATGCATAGCCTTGCGTCCTTTGGAAGCTCACCGACCTGTCTTCCGCCTCATAAAGTAAGTTCATGGCTCGGTAAATGTGGTAGTCAACTCGTCCCGACCATGGGCTTCTTTCAAAGGACCTTGGAATTCGCGTGAAATGCTTGAAGAGACGGTACACCCACCCTCCGAAGAAGATAGGTGTTGGAGCGCGAGCAAGGCGGTTGAGATGCATGTTTCGTAACAGGAGATATGGAACATCGAGAGGCTTCCGGTTATGGATACAGTGAAGGACAACCAAATCTTTCAACCCTACAACGCCACTACTGTCGTGACGTTGGTTAAGAGAGTAGGTGAGGAGCCTGTGAATGTAGCGATAGAGCGGATCCCTCAGCTTAGTACTCTTGGTGCTGCTAGGGTTGTAGATTCCTTCACCGATTTGGGCCCATGCGGCTTGACGTTCATTTTCATCCAAGTCTCGTAATCCCCCGGTATTTTCCTCGTTTCCCGATTCCTCTTCCCCGTATAGTCCTATTATAGCTCCAAACTGTGCCATAGAGATCGAGTACTTTATCCCGCCACACCGAAATGCAACCCCTTCATTGTCGAACGGGTCACACCTCGAAGTGAAGGTGAAAGTACTGTAGAACTCCATGGTGCATTGATGCACCGACCGAAGCCGAGTGTTCAATGCAACTGCTAGTGGTCCCGTAACGATGTTGTTGAATCGGTCCAGCTGGTTTACCAAGGTTAACAGGTCCGTGCATGCTCACCTGGGGTACTCCTCGGGTCTTGTTTGAAGTATTTCGTATCTTGCCCTAGCATCGAGCTCACTTGCATTGAACCTTGTGAACTTTGCCATCTGTAAGAATACACCAAAAATTAGCACGAAACAATGAGATTTTTAAAGGAACTGCAAACAGTGGGCTGGACACGGCCCCGTGTTCAGCGGGCACGGCCCCGTGTCCAGACGTGTAACCCAATAACTTCATTTTTCGTCCCGGTCCCGAAAATCTGAAAATTTTTGGCCAAGTATGTGCGGTTTCCCCCGAAAATGAAACCCTAAGTGTCGTTTTTCCCAAAACAACTCGGTTACCCTTCCAATTTTATCTTTTTCGGTTCAAAAACAAGGGTTTGAGGTTTTGGTGAGAAATCGGACAAATCTATCAACAATACAAGTGTATTTACTTTCCATAATACTAATCTAAACTAATACTAACAGATTTCATCAAAAATTTGAAGTTCGATCTGGATGAACTTGAAGAACCCTAGATTTTTCCCCAATTTTTTTATGTTTAACTACATGCAAGTAACTAATCTAACTACTAATGATGATAGAATCATACCTTGATGTTGTTAAACGTGGAGGTAACGTCGAAAATCTGCGGAAAATCGCCTTGAACCAGAGCGTTTTCGGCAAAACGGGGCATGTGGAATGAGGTAACTGTTATGAAAAGAGGGTTTTATCCCGACAGTTGCCTCGACACGGCCCCGTGTCCAGCGAACACGGCCTCGTGCCGAGCAAAAGTTTAAAAATATTTTTTTTGTGCTCGTGTGCATGCCCCTTTTTTCCGAAAAAATGGTTAGAAGACTTACCGGTTTTTGATGTATACTCGCTTGTTCGTAACATGTCGGGTATGATGTGGATGCTTTTCATTCGTTAACCGTTTGAAGTGAGATCTCCTCTTCTTCATCCTCAATGGATCCTTGGTAGAGTTTTAGCCGTTGGCCATTGACTTTAAATGGTATACCATTTCGAGCTTTAATTTTTACTGCACCGTGAGGAAAAACATGGGTGACGGAAAAAGGTCCTGATCACCTAGATTTTAGTTTACCCGGAAATAATCGAAGTCGTGAATTAAACAACAGAACTTGATCTCCTACCCGAAATTCATTAGACTTAATATATTTATCATGTAAATTTTTCATTCTTTCCTTATAAATTTCGGAGTTAGAGTATGTGATGTGTGTAAAATGCAACATATAAATTACATCAAGTAAGGCATAAAACTAACCCTTTTTAAGTACTAATGTTGGAAAAAGAGTGTTTTTGTCTTCCTTTTGTATTTTCAGGATTAAATGAGCTCAAATTCACAAAAGAAGCAAAAAGACAGCTAATTTTAACATAAATACAAGAAAAGGAACAAAAGTAGACTGCCCGAACCCTCAACAGCATCCTCCCAAGCAAAGAAGAGAAAACAGAAGCCTGAACACGCCCCGTGCTCAGCCAGCACGGGGCCGTGCCCAGGAAGCAGCAGAAAAAACAAACCTGTAGAAGCTTCTATTGCCCACCACGGGGCCGTGGCCAGTGAGCACGGGGGCGTGGCGAAAGTACAGCAGTCGCATTAATTGTAATTGCGAATTACAATTAATGAAGAGAGAGAGTGTCAGACGGGCACGGGGCCGTGTCCAGCGGACACGAGGCCGTGCCCAGCCTTCTGTTCAGCCTATAAATAGGAGTGCTTGGTTTCATTCCAACTCATCCCTTGGCACACCACCTCTCTCACACTTCATCCACCACCCACCACCACCATAACACCATCATCCATTGTCCATCGTAGAGTGTGTGAGTCGTCTCGGGATCCAAGATTGATCGTAAGAGTTCTTGACAATCAAGGCCATGTTTGCCTAAGTCTCTTACATCACTTGGTGAAGACAAGTGTTTAGTATAATACTTTTTATTTTTAATCTTTTGCACTTTTTATTTGGTTTTGTATTAATGACTTTAATAACTAGTTGCTTATGTTGAAGGTGATCTTTCCTTATCGTTTGTCCGTGGTATCTTGGCATTATTTTACTGTCTATATAAAATAAAAGATTTTCACCATTCATATCTCCACGGTCTATATGGAGGTATGTTGGCTACCTGGTCGGGGGTTAAGGGAACGGTTTGGTAAGGGTCTTGCCCTTGTTCAGCGTTTAGAGGTCCTGCAAGGGACCTGGGTCAAATTTAGTAGGATCTCCTTCAATGCCCATAGGTATTGGATGGCGGGGATCAAAACTCTTTGACCCCCTCATAAGTTAACTACTATTAATACTATAACCCGGCTATTTAGGACTGTATCCCTGCTGACTCAGACTACTTAGCCGAGGGTAACGTCACCGCCAAAAGCGGGGCCTACCACAATTTGCATTAATAACTTAATTCATTATCTTCCAATAATCCAACCCTTTTGTATTGTATCCTTGCTGACTCAAACTACTGGGTTGAGGGTAACGTCGCCTTCAAAAGAGGGGCCTACTACAATAACTAAGAAAATCTCTTAAACAAGTGCAAAAGTGTGAAAATAATCAAAGGTTATACTAATACACGAGTCGGATCCAAGTGATTCATCTTGTCTATCTGTTTTTATTTTATTTTTATTTTTCAGCATTTAGTTAGTTTTTATTTTTCTAGTTTAAAAACCTTTTTTCTAACTTTTTGATTTGATTAGACATTGAGGATAAAACGGTACTAAAAGCTCTTGTGTCCTTGGACGACCTCGGTATCTTACCAACACTATACTACGTCCACGATGGGTGCACTTGCCCATATGTGTGTTTAGTGTTAGTAAATATCGTGTTTTATAAATTTAAAACCTGGCTAAAAGTGTAAAAGAGCTTAAAATATATATTAAAAATATAACACACTTCATGCACATCAAGTTTTTGGCGCCGCTGCCGGGGACACAAGGATTATAAGAAAGTTAGGAATCAACGGCCTAATCATATTTTTATTTTTCTTTTAAATTTTTAGGATTTTTCATAATTTTTCAGCTTCTGCAGAGCTCAGCACGGGCCGTGCCCGCTGAACACGCCCCCGTGCTCAATCATTGGAACTGGCAATCCTGTTTTAAGTCAGACAGTAAGCTGAACACGGGGCCGTGCTCACTCAACACGCCCCCGTTCCCAAGATTCTCTTACTGAAAACAGAACCGTTAGATCCCGGCGGTTGGTAATTTCTGACATAAACATGAGTGATAGTAATTCTTTTTACTTTCGGCACTCTTATGGTATGTGGTGTCAATTATGTGGAGGCGAACATGAAGAATTAAAATGTTATTTTCTAAATTATAGGCCCCACTATATAGACCCACCGATTCCTTATAACCTTAAGAGGGGCAAAAGTAAAAATAAGCACTATCTCTCCCTCGAATGCGCCCAGCCAGATATTCTAGGGGAAATGCTCCTTGACGAGTTATTTCAACTAGAAGAACTAATTCTAAATTGGTCAAAAGAACTTAGGAAGGATTTTATTGATCCACCCCAAGACGATGACCATGAAGAAATGTTGGAACCGCATTCCGACAACCTCGTTGCTCCCGAAAATACCTTCATACCTAGAAAAGACTTGGACGATAGTCGTCCCTGTGCCGATTGTGCCGTGAAGGACTCTCCATCGACTTCGTTCGGTGCATACATAGACCTGAGCGATTCGGCATACACCTTCTTTAACGAGAGCCCGGGAAAGGGTTGGACTTGTCCACCTAGAATGAAAATAGGAATTACCCTCACCGACAACCTCTTGCGTTCTCGCCTTAGTATAGGACAATTAAGGTATCTTAGGCACTTTGGGGTTGTTCCATCCAGTAAGGAACCACCCGATATCAATAAGATCCTTAGGGACAGCAAAACTCCATAAGACAGCCTCCAGACACGGGGCCGTGTCCGGTCAACACGCCCCCGTGCTCACCTAAAAGATTCTCTGCTGATTATGTCAGAATACGGACAAAATGTGTCAGGATTTTCTCTGCACACGGGGCCGTGTCCAGCGGACACGGGGCCGTGTCTAGCGCAGTGTCGTTTTCTTTAAATGCAGCCTGATTCCTGCTCACTTTTGACCACTTCACTAAGACAGAGATTCCTGGGATCTTCACCTATACCATCCTAGGTAAGTGCTAAAAGAAGGTTCCCAAGGACCATCTTGTCCCTTCCACTTTTGTTCATTTCCCCTTCTTTCAAAAATTTTTCAACATCTCCTCCATGGAAGCTTGGAAACTCCATGATTCCAACCTTCTATGTGGAGTTTGTAAGATTATTTGCTACGGATTCTTGTTTAAAGTTAGTTGTATAACTTTGTTTTAAATTATCTAAGCTTAAACCACAGTTAAAAATCATGAAAATAATTTAAAAACCCCAAGAATCCTTAGCCAAAAATCCTGTAGACAACTGAACACGGGGCCGTGCTCAGCGAGCACGGGCCGTGTTCGAGGTACTGTTTTGCAAAAATTTAGCTTTCTTCGGTTTCTTTCAACGGAAAATGGCCAGCAGAACAAGCGGATCATCTTCAAGAGGTAACCGAAATGGGAGAAGGTCGTCCACAGCAGAAGACTCCCTGGTGAACTACGTTTACGCTTTGAGGGAGGCCATAGACGAAATGACGGGAGTAGAGGAAGCGTTAGTGGACCGTATTAACCATCTGACGGTGGGGTTGGAAGGCTGTCTTCGAGAAGTAAACCTCTTGCACCAGAGGTTAAACCTTCTCGCTTCCCCGCCTTTGGTTCCCATAATAACCCAAAGAGCGTGGAACGTAGTGCCCGAGGTCATCATTCCGGCCGAATGGTATGCCATGCACCAAGAGCCTCCGCAAAGGGTGGTGCAAGGAGTCCCGGTGAATGTTCCTCCTCAAGCCACTGAGGAAAATGAAGCCGCTTTCTTCCTTCCAAGTGAGATAGAAGAGTGGCTTTGAACAACATCCGAAGAACCATCGGCTAAAGGTCTTACTACATCGGGAAACTATTCCCGAAATTTTCTTAAAGAAGTAGAACCCTTTATGATAACCTCGTGTATCTCCTTACCTATCTACTTAAGTTTTTATTTTGTTTAGAAACTATGTGTATCTCTCTATGTTTGCAACGAAATGATGGTTTCTAAAGTTTGATGGTTTATAATAAATAAAACACACTCGCGGTGGTAAAGGATGAAAAAGGGAATGAGAAAAATGGCCCCATGCACAAAGAATGAAGCGACCCGACACAAATCTCCATTACAGAAGGCTCAACACGGGCCGTGCTCAACCAACACGGCCCCGTGCTGAGCCACCTGCAGAAAAACGCCCAGTTCAGGTAACTGGACACGGGCCGTGTTCACCAGACACGCCCCCGTGTCCAGGCTTCTGTCTCATTTCTTTAATTTTTGTTACTGGCACCTGAACACGGGGCTGTGTCCGGTCACCACGGGGCCGTGTCCAGACTGCCAGTAACATAAATCTTTGCTTTTTAACACCACATTACACATCCAATCAACCTAAAAATTTAATTTTGGGACACATTGAGGACAATGTGTAATTTAAGTGTGGGGGGGAAGCTAACACCTTGAAATTTTGCAAGTCCTAACAACAAGCCTTACACAAAACTCTATTGGAACCGCTAAACACCCCAAATTTTTTTTTTCAAAAACTTTCATTTTTTTACTTGTCTAAAGTTTAAGTTAGGAATCCTAAGATTAATAAGGTTATATTTTTATAAATTTTACAACCGAGAGCGTCGTGATAACAAGAACCAAAATAAGAAAATTATGAAACAGCATAACAAGTCTAATTAAAATTTGATTATATACTTGATCACATTAAAAACCCATTCCCACAAAAGTGAGTTTTGAGCCTTTATTGAGCATACAAATTTACAT